>NC_137157.1:88895970-88991721 GCF_951394435.1 Stenella coeruleoalba | reverse complement strand
GTGTGTGTGTGTGTGTGTGTGTGTGTGTGTGTTTCTGTGTGTTTGGGGGAGAGGGAGCTCTTTACGTACTTGGAGTCTCCACAGGATGATAAGCAACCTAAAGGCAGACATCTTACCTTGATCATCATTATATTCTTAAAGTACCACAAAGTTCTTGGTACTCAGTGGATGCTCAGTACATACTTGGTGAATGAGTGAATGAATGCAATTTTACCTTCTTTCCTCCTCATTCATAAAAACTCAGCTCAAAAAGGAACTGCTCCTTATGAAGCTAAATTCCCCTTTCTCTCTTGCTACTTTCATCAGAGTATAGTACTACTAGAGTAGGTTGCATTATTACATTAAATCCGAGGGAAGAGTGATGGAGACTTTTAGAACTCACAAGGGAAGTTTTATGCTTTTTCCTATCCTTAGTGCCTGACACAGTGCCTAACGCATACTACATAGCCATTGCCTAATTAATGTTCATAAAATGAACGTGTATGTAGACTTTAAAGGATTGATCTCTGATGAATCCATCATCTTTCTAAACAATTCAGACTGACTATTCATCATTCTATTTGGTAATCCAATCCCTGATTTGGCTTTCAACTTTGATATATCTTTAGCCTGACAACAATCTAACTGTTGGGCTGTATAGAGCGCGTCATAGCCCCACTATTTCTGTGCCTGATCAAATGAGTACAAGTTTAATACAGTGTACATTTCAGACAAATTGGATGGCGTCATGAAGGCTAAGAACCGTAACAACAAAGAATGAAAGCAGTTGCTTGTTTGTGTTATAATTGTATAGGCACCGTTTTAGCTACCATCTGCAAAATTAGAGTGATAGTAAGTTTTTCCCGAATATAAAGTATGAAGGGGTATTTTGGACTTACAGTATCTTTTGCCAGCAGCGGTTTGAAGAGTCTTGTTGCTGCTGCTCTGTGCTTTTATCCCCTCTGAGAGCACTCCATTTGCCCCATTAACCATAGGACTTGAATTAATATGAATTATTGAAGCTATTTTTTGTTGTCTGCTTTTTTAAAACCATTTGGCTAAACATCATTGTTCCTTTCACAGGAAATGTCGATTAACCCTTTAGAATGATTGTATAAAATAACATAATATTTCCAGTTTTTTAAATTGCCTTAAGACAGAGTTAATAATGACACATAGATTAATTATTATGGCCCTTCTTCTCACTTCCATGGGGAAGAAAGAAGTGCTATGAATATACAAGCAATGGAATTCCTACGTGGTTACCATATATATATATTTTTACCTTGATCTATTTTCTTTCTTCTCTCGTTTACACATCCCTCCTCCTATGACCATTCTTATCATGTCACCATCAATCTTGGATTTTATGCTTCTGAACATTAAAAATAAACCAGGGCATAGTCTTAGACATTCAGCCGCAAGAAAGTTTGTCTCATAGCGGAGCTTTAGTCATTCACAATTGACTGGCTAAAGAACCCCATTAGGTATTGTTGGATTTAGATGTATAAACTGGCTGGACCCTAATTGACAACCATTGTCAAGGTCTGTACATCCAGAGCGAGTAAACCAGACAGACAGTGGACCTTACGTACTGATTCTTAAATATACACACATCCATGCCTGAGTGTGCTCCCATTACACTATCTGTTTTCAGTACCGCATTATCTTCTCCAGTCAATTTTGTTGACTGTGTCTCTCAGGCCTGAAGTAAACTTTACAGGAGCAAAGATGAAAGTCACTGCTCTAGGTTGTATATCCTCTCTCCAGGATTCTTAACTTGGAAACACTTAGGTAGGGATGATCCATAGCTTTGTGTTCTAACCTGATCACAAAGGAGACAGTATAAAGAAATGAATCTTGACTCCATAATAGCTGTTATCTGTCTAAACTTCTGAACAAGTTAAAATACTTCTCTCGAGGCAATTTCTTCAATTGTAGGAAGTAAAGTTCTATGAAGATTAAATGGGATACTCTATGGAAAGAGCTTAGAAGAGTGTGGGCACATAATATGTCCTCAATAAATGTTAGTTATTATTTTCTCACATGAACCTCAAGGAAACTTGGGGACTGCTGGTTCTTGCAGACTTCCAGAGCAGTCAGCACGCTCTGTCAACTTGCAGTGGGCTTCTCTCAGTCTTCCAGAATTTTCTGCTTTAGTCTGCAGGTATGACAAGGGATTTGATCATATTTAAACATTGAAAGGAGGAAGGAGGGAAGGAAAGAAAAAAAAAACCAACGGGGGAGGGAAGAAGGAAGGGAAGAAGGAAGGAAAGAAGGAAGGAAGGAAGGAAGGAAGGGAGGAAGGAAGGAAGGAAGGGAGGGAGGGAGGAAGGGAGGGAGGGAGGGAGGGAGGGAGGAAGGGAGGGAGGAAGGGAGGGAGGGAGATACTTTTTCCTCACAACCTTTAACAGGCTATTGTCAAGAAAGTTTCACCAAATAGTGATTAGCAAACTGTTTTTAGATTTTTGCAAAAATAGTTACAGATGAAACAGAAAGTATGTTTTAACACATTGCAATATTGTGTCATGTTTATCTTTACTCAGTTGGTTCAACAGTTGGTATTGCCGCCCATCACCTTATCAACATGCAAAGCATAGTTTTCCATTTCCAATATGTATTTTAAAAACATATATTAAACATTTCCCTACATATAGCATAGAATTTTTCATATAATATTGATATTTTAATAATACTTTTGCTTAACCCTGAAACTCTAGTTTTTCCATAACACTGTAAAATCATTTACTATCTTATTATGCAAAACCTATGAAAATTATACCAAAGCAAAAGATAAAACTAAGACATAGGTATTTCTTCCTGGTTCTAAAAATGAAGTCTTTAGTCAAGAAAAGTTAAATATGTATATTTACCCATGATATAATTTAGAAAGGAGAAGCAAAAACAATTGTTGGGACTTTTTAAAACTCTCATGATTGTTTACTATGATATTCATAAGGGTTTTTGGGGGGTGGAGAAAGCTACAATGAGAAAAACCATAGTATGTACTATGAGGGTAAAGTAGACTAGTTGGTCTTAGCTTTGGACAAATAAAATACTAAAATCCCATCTACAAAAGAGACACCTGGCTGTATTTTACAGATGTCATGTCTGTATAGCAGCTCATAAATATACCTACATTTAATATTGATATGATATTAAAATTACTTCCAATTTTTAAAAATATAATAGTGTTTATTTATTTTTACTTGTTGACAGTTTGCTTTATTTATTTATTTATGGCTGTGTTGGGTCTTCGTTTCTGTGCGAGGGCTTTCTCTAGTTGTGGCAAGCGGGGGCCACTCTTTATCGCGGTGCGCGGGCCTCTCACTATCGCGGCCTCTCTTGTTGCGGAGCACAGGCTCCAGACGCGCAGGCTCAGTAGTTGTGGCTCACGGGCCCAGTTGCTCCGCGCCATGTGGGATCCTCCCAGACCAGGGCTCGAACCCGTGTCCCCTGCATTGGCAGGCAGACTCTCAATCACTGCGCCACCAGGGAAGCCCGCTTCCAATTTTTAAAAAATTTGTTGACGATGATAACAGTCAAGCTGAAAGTGTTAGGCAAAGTTAAAACAGGCAATGAGAAGACACTTTTCTATTCCTCCTGTTGGTCATTGATATAATTAGCCGCCAGCAGCAAAGTTAGATTATTCTGTGGCCTTGAATTTGAGTCCAGCTAACTGGCCCCTATGGGGCTAATGCCCATGCCTTTGCCTTTTTGTACTATACTTAATAGTACAGAAACATAGATTTTGTTTGGCTCCTAAAGGGTTTGCGCATTCTCTATCTAGTCTTCTTTTAGATACCTATTCTGATTTTTTTCTTTTCTCTCAGTTTTCAAGGAACAAAACTTGGCAGTAATTGGTAAGTGCTGATTTGATAAACTTTAAAAAAATCATATAGGCAATTTTTTCCCCTCTCTAGTAACAAAACATCAGAAATACTCGAGAGAAAAAAAAGGAAATGTCCTAGCATTCCTGGAGGATGTGGTTATTTATGCTCCCTTTAGGCTAAGAAATGAGATGCTATTTCTTCTTCCTTGTTCTTAAAAAAGACAGAGAATGAAAAGAATAGATCAGGAGAAGCTTCCAGTTTTTCAGTCTTGTTAATGTGCCCTTCCCACCACTACAGAACCCTCACATTTCTCCTCTGTCCTCCTTTTCTCTCACTAGCAACAGTTTCCTGGGGACTGAGACACTGATAGTGAAAATAGGGTCACATTTGGAGACAGTTATGTGATATATGTTAATATCCACTCTGGATTAGCTGGGATCACCAATTTCATTCCTCTTGTTATCTATACCCTATGAACTGCAGTTTCCGGGACAAAACATATTTAATCTGTAGTGACACATTGCCCAGGAGCCATTCAGTATTTATGTCATTCTGAATTTTTATTTAGAAACAATTAAAGCTACTTGGATTTCAAGAATTGTCTTGGTTTCAGGTCAAAGTTTATTTTTAGTAAAAGAATAATCTACAACTTTATCAGCATACAGTTAAAATAATGACTGCGGGGCTTCCCTGGTGGCGCAGTGGTTGAGAATCTGCCTGCTAATGCAGGGGACACGGGTTCGAGCCCTGGTCTGGGAGGATCCCACATGCTGCAGAGCAACTGGGCCCGTGAGCCACAACTACTGAGCCTGCGCGTCTGGAGCCTGTGCTCCGCAACAAGAGAGGCTGCGATAGTGAGAGGCCCGCACACCGCGATGAAGAGTGGCCCCCGCTTGCCACAACTAGAGAAAGCCCTCGCACAGAAACGAAGACCCAACACTGCAAAAATAAATAAATTAATTAATAAACTCCTACCCCCAACATCTAAAAAAATAATAATAATAATTAAAAAAAAATAATGACTGTATCTTTAAATTGCTAGTTCTCCTTTTTCCTCCTCTCCTTTTGATCCTCTGCATCTGAAAAGTTTGCATGGACGTGCACACCAAGAACATACATGGTGAAGGATGTGGACGTGGGTGATGGGGGGGTTTGCAATAAATCTGTACTTGGTAGCAATAAGAAATTCCAATAAGCATCGTTTTCAGAGGATAATATCATTTCTGGAGAACAATAGGTCTATTTAGTAAAAATATCCATCAATTGAATTTTTAACATTTTAGATCCCAACGTGTTGCTGAGTTGGAAAAGACAGCAATGTTGTCCTTTAGTACTAATGGTGTTTTTCCCATTTAATTTTTTTTTCCATTGAATTTTTGATTCACTGTAATACCTCTGAGCAGTGAAACAACGTCAAAGCACCTTTAAACTGCAAAATGTTGATGATTTCAAATTATTTTCCAATCTTTTACAATGATTCCTTTTCATCTCTGAAAATAAATACTTGTTTATATATTTTCATTGACGCCTGAAAATATGAAATCTTTGTATGACATCACAAGGCAAAACACAAAGTCCACTCAAGCCTGATCCTTCGATATGGACAGAGGTAGACAGAAGCCATGTCCAGCATCACTGGACTTCCTCAGAAAGCGAATCTATTACATAAATAAACGAACCATTTCCAGTGAGGGCAATGTGCCTACAGCACGGAGATGGACTCCCTCTCTTAAATTTTAGCTAGGCTCTTTGCATGGAAAGAATAGAAATTCATCTGAGTTATTTATGTATTGCCACATTAAAATGATATAGTTGGAAATAAGGAAAGAGTAATTTCATCAGAATCCAGGCATAGTCGTTCAGTTATATGACCTGACAGCCAGGACCCAGAGAAAAACAGAGCTTAGTAACCAGATGTATCCATGACCATCTCCAGCACCCCCAGAGCAAGTGTTTGTGACTCATCTCCTCTTCCTCCCAGGGAGCAATGATTAAGAGTCTGCATATTTGCTTCTCTCTGTGTTATTATCAAATAGGTCATTCTTTTGTGTATATATATATATATAAATATATGTACTTAAGTCCTCTGCCTACTGATCGTATCTACTTCTGCATCTTACTCATAGTTATTCACCGTACTCATCTCCCTCATAACTTCAGCTTTTCATGAACTCTAGGAACTCTCTCATTACTTATTTTTAGTTTTAGCCCTCACTGCTCAGTCTGGTTCTCTCTGTACTTGCTATTACAAATCCTAAAAAGAAGAATTTTAGGGCTTCCCTGGTGGCGCAGTGGTTGAGAGTCTGCCTGCCGATGCAGGGGACACGGGTTCGTGCCCCGGTCCGGGAAGATCCCACATGCCGTGGAGCGGCTGGGCCCGTGAGCCATGGCCGCTAAGCCTGCGTGTCCGGAGCCTGTGCTCCGCAACGGGAGAGGCCACACAGTGAGAGGCCTGCGTACCACAAAAAAAAAGAAGAATTTTAGGGACTTCCCTGGTGGCACAGTGGTTAAGAATCCGCCTGCCAATGCTGGGGACAACGGTTCGATCTCTGGTCCGGGAAGATCCCACATGCCGTGGAGCAACTAAGCCTGCGAGCCACAACTACTGAGCCCGCATGCCACAACTACTGAAGCCTGCTTGCCTAGAGCCCATGCTCTGCAACTAGAGAAAGCCCGTGCACAGCAACAAAGACAAACAAGTCAAAAAAAAAAAAAAGAAGAAGAATTTTAATTGCTCATTTTTTAAAATGTTGGTCCTTATCATTAGTTCCTAACCCACATGGCCAGCACTGACTCAATCAGTTCTGGCTTATGGGGTCTGCATTGCACTGGCTCTTCAGCCTGGGCTGTGGGCCAGAGCATTTCACATAAAAGAGTCTGAAATATGTAGATCATCTTGTCTCAAACTATTGTCCTTTTAACCCATCATGTTCCCTGAATTAGTCTTTCCATTAGGCAAAAGTGTTATCTAAGAGAAATAACATATCAAGTTATTATCAGCCATAAACCCCCAACTCAAATAAAGTGATGATACAGGCACCTGGCAAGGCCCTGAGAGAACAGGTAACATTGGAACATTGGTAAGATTTTATGGAAAAGATATTCAACTAGGTATCAGGAGACCTGAGTGTTAGGTCTTTCTCTGCCATGAACTGAATCTCCAGTTGGGCAAGTTGTTTAACCTTTCAAGGACTTGGTTCTGCATCTGCAAATCTGGGGGAACGGCTACACAATTCACAAGGTGGTCCCCAACCTGAAATTCTAGGAGTTCCCATCGTGAGGTTTGAGGTCAGAATAAATATGCAACATGATGAAGGCAGTAGCCCTCCCAGGAGGTTTCATGTGAAGAGATCCCAGTGAGGAAGAAGGCATATCATGAATGGCTTACTTGAGCTGATGTGTGATTGCAGGTCTGGGCTGGGTCGAGGCCAAGCCTGTTGACTGTAATCAACACAATAAAATAGTTGAGGCAGGGCTGAGACAGTCAAAGTCTGAAACGATAGATTCCTAAGGGACTGAAAGTCAAGCTGTCAACTACTTCCAAATTTGCCATAACTTCCGTTAGTGAGCATACCTACTCTTTGGGAGTCAGGAATGTCTACAATCCTTTAATTGATTATTTGATTTATCTTTACATTCCCCTTGTTCCACTTTTTGGTGTCTATGGTGGGATGAACCCCCAAGAATCTAGATGTGAATGAAATTGGAATGACACTGAAAGATCAATATGTAACCTGAGAATAGACATGCAAAGTCATGGGAAAGAGGCAGAATGGCTCCCAGGCCAGCAAACTCCATGATCATCTGACTGAATATATCAGATCCAAAGAAAGACTACTTCCCTTTGAAGGCAGGTTGCTAATCACGAGCACATGGCCATGGGTGAGTGTCATAGGCAACTCTGGCTCTTGTGCTCATCTGAGCAGTATGCTGAGGAGAGAGAGTTTTAGTCAGTGGACTTGCACTATTCCAGATTCATTAGCAAAGTGGAGAGAAATGCCGGGGGTTGAAGCAAAAGGACTTTGAGTTTTTTGGACTCTCCAATAATTTATTAGAGATTGGTATATGGCCATTCTGGCTTTGTATCTAGATCCTTAAGTCCTTAATTAGGGTGCATTTAACCCTAAGAGATAAATTTTCATTTGATGTGATAGAAAAAAAATCAAGTTTTGTCCTAGAAGCCTAAGGACCAGACACTGGGTGGTGATACATTGACCAAAGTGATGGATACTACACTGAGGTCTTCAACATAGAAGAATGTAAGTAAATTCCGATAGTCTTCCTATGGTGATTATCTAGAATTTATGTGCCCTCAGGTCATTCACATACTTAAAATTTTTCAGCATTTCCACATTTTTACTTAGAGTAAAATCCAAACTCCTTACGTGCCCTACGAATTTCTACCTCATCTGCCTGCAATCTCGTCTTCTCTGACTCTTCCCTTCACTTGTATCACTCAAGCCACACAGCTCTTCTTTCTGTTCCGATAACAGGTCAAGGTTGCCTCTGCCTGGGAGCCTTTGAACTTACTATTCTCTTTGCCTAGAATTTTTTTCTCTAACCTTTTTGTGACTTGCTTCTGCTCATTATTCAGGACTTAACTCAAATATAATGAGAAGGTTTCTGTGACACCCCTATCTGATATAGCCCCTTCTCTCTACTCCAGCTCATTTGTTTTTGAAACATTTTATTTATGAAAGCTAATACTATCCAAAATGATTACATTTATTTCTTCTTCCTTTTTTAAAATCTATTTCCCTCATAAAATATATATTCCATGAGAGCAGGATCTTTTCTGTCATGCTTGTTACTGTATCCTATACATATGTAACACTAATTTTAATGAAGATAACAGAAGTATACTTGTACAGGTATACTCTGGCCATTATCTAATTAGCATAAGTATCCCATCTCAAACTCACTGGTTTATCTCAGTCAGATGGTGACATTCCCATGGGATTCAAAAATAGTCCTGATTTTTAGGACAAAATAAATTTGTTTAGGTTGTGCTTCTCTCCAGAGTATTAATCCAAAGCCAGTAGATGTTGAGCACTACAGAAGGTGTATTTCCTACCTGGAGGCCTGAGGCCATTGCAAACATTTGATTTATTAGGAAATACATGAATCAAAATAGCTCTGCTGATAATGTCAGAACCAAGGCTAAACTGAGAAGTCTTTCATATGTTTTTAGTTGGATGGATAACTTGTATATGACATACAAAAAAGACTCGGAGTAAACTTTTCTAATTCTAACATCACTTTGCATTTCAGGGGTTGAGAAGGCAGTGTGTCATAGTGGGAAGAGTTCAGACTCTGGAACAATAGAGCTGGGTTTGACTTCAGCTCTATCTGCTGTGTGCCCTTGGACAAAACCTTCCATTCTTCCTGAGTTCCAGTTTCCTCATCTGTAAAGTGAGATTAGTAATGTTTACATCCCAGAGCTGCCTTTAGGGATGTGAATAATACATAAAGTGCCAGGCACGTGATAGACACATGTTGGCTTGTAGCCACCATTATTATAAAGCCTTTAAAGCCTTGCCTGGTATTGTGTTTTAATATTTGTCTTATTTATCTGGCTTCAGGTTATAGTGGTTGCTTCTAGGAACGTCAGGTTATGGTTGGTCATGGGAAGATGGGTATCGAGAGGAGAAAGGTAAAAAACTACATCACAGTTGAGGATTATTTGAACTGGCAGTGGATCCCAGGTGGCAGTGGGACTATGGTAGCTGGCATTCTTGTGTGTATACTAAGGAACTCCAGTATTTACATGGCACAGCTGCTCGCTATTCCATTCTCCTTTCGCTACTTTGTCTTTCTATTGCGTATCTCTTTTCCTTACCTCATGCTTTCTGCTAACAAATGGACATCGTTTCCTTGCAATTTCGGGTCACCATGACCCTGCATCTCCAGACACCACCTTCCCCATTTTGACCTGTCCTCTGCTTCTTACCTCTTCGGTCTTATGTACAGCTTCCACATCCTGCTAATTGCTTGGTTCTTGGTTTCACTCTTCAATTCTGGGAAGGGACTCAGATTGATCTTACTCAAACTTTATTACGAAGCCATGCCACCATTCTCTGAATAGTCAGATGTTAGTTTGCTCCACCTAAAATTAACAGGTGCGTATGTCAAAATACGCAAATAGCAGCAATTTCATGTCGTATGACTTAATACGTGATGTCTCTGGTGAGGGACCATTGCTAGAGCCAAGGGTGAGGTGGTGTCATGTAGAACACAAACAAACAAGGACAATAATTTTTTAAAGAGTCCTTTCATTCCATGTAGAACTGGGTATGGCTGGGGCAGACATTGTGATTAGCTTTTTAGCAAAATATTCAATCATTTTTATTGCCTGAAATTTTAGACCCAGAAGGGACCTTAGAGACATTTTATTTAGTCCAACCCTTTCACTTTAGAGATGAAGAATCCAAACCTCAAGTCAATAAGTCCCATGTGACACACAGCAGGTTAAAAGTTGGAAAATTAAATCAGTGAAAGAACATTGAAAAGAAATTGGGTTATTTACTTTGGAAAAATGTCTGAGTGTACAAAGATGAATAAAAGACAAACCAGTCTAATAGAAATATCACCATCTAGTAGGGAAAAAAATTAATTTTAATATATTAAGAGAAATGCCATAATAAATGTATACACAGAGTCAAGATGCCTAATTATGGGGTTGGGAGATTTAGGGAGATTTTTCTAGAAAAGCAGATGTCTGAACTGAGACTTGAGGAGTTGAGTCATTGTGACACAGTTGCAATTGTGAAGCACGTTGCAGAAGGTATATTTCTGAGTGAGCAGAAAGTGTATTTTGTGGGAGTGCAGTGTGTGGAGGACACAGTAGGTTGGGCCATAGGTTGTCTAAGGGAAGGTTCAATGTCTCTCCTTCCTCTCCTTCCTGATCCTGCTGCATAGTTTTTTCCTCATCTCTGTTATGTTCACCTCCAGTGAATCTTAAAATCATGTTGCATTCTATTTTTCTGATCAGAATAACAGTGTGAAAATAATAAGTTGTTCAAGAGCATGAAGAGTAGTGGAAGGTAACCGATTTGAAATTTATCAGTTAATTCATGAGACACAAGTTGTCTGTTTCATTTGGGGGTGCCCAGTAAGATCTGCCCTTGCCCACTGTTCTTGAGGGTGCTGTCATTTCTTCGGTGAAGGTCACTTTAAATGGTATTCATCTCTTCTTAGGTGTTTGCAATCTAGTCCAAGAAGTCATTTTCATACTTAATAAGCACACTTTCAATCCCTTCCCCCAGTCCCAAAGCCCTATAAGACACTACTCACTACCTCCCTCTCCCCCAGGATGACACCAAGCCATTGACTACTCTTCGGGTACTCGCCTTGAGCTAGCCACATACCATCTACTTTAGTGTGGTTCGTACTGTGTATTCTTTTTTTTTTTTTTTTTTTTTTTTTTTTTTTTGCGGTACTCGGTCCTCTCACTGTTGTGGCCTCTCCCGTTGCGGAGCACAGGTTCCAGACGCGCAGGCTCAGCGGCCATGGCTCACGGGCCCAGCCGCTCCGTGGCATGTGGGATCTTCCCGGACCGGGGCACGAACCCGTGTCCCCTGCATCGGCAGGCGGACTCTCAACCATTGCGCCAACCAGGGAAGCCCGTACTGTGTATTCTTAATGCAGCTCCTTTTTTTCCCTCTGTTTGTGTGACTCAGGTTATAACAAATGATTCACGTGAGGAAAATCAGTAGTCTGTCTTCTCAGAGGGTCGCACCACAAATAAAAACCCAGAAAAGCCTATGTAGATTCCAAAAAAGCAATTATAAAAGTACAATATTTTGAACTCACTGTCTAACAAAACCCCAAATAAGCACTTATTGAAAAAGCAAGAATTTTACATAGGCATTTACATTTTCCACTTTCCCCTCTTTTTACGGATTAAAAAGTAAATCTTTGCCAAAAATAAGAACTCATTCAGAGAGAGACAAGAAGGAAAAGCTGAATACTAAGCATTATTCAAGGCAGGAAAGAGTTTGATTCAATACATTTTACCCTAAATTTAACTACAGAGGTCAACATTTAAATGTAGTGAGGGATTCAGAATCCAGTCTTAAGCAAAGTTTTCAAAATCTACCAAATCTTTATGGTTTTGTTTGTTTCTTTAATTTCGTTGGAATATAACTTTTTTTTGTCATTTCTGTTTCATGACGAAAATTAATTTGCAAAGGAATTTAAATCAACATCAGTGGGAGAGGGACAAGAAGATTTTACAGGCTGAGATTAGCACTCCAAAGGAAAGAAAGCAGAATACAGCAATAAGCTCCCATTCTTGGTAAGCTGTAAATGCTCCTCTGCTTTTAAAATTCCCTAACAAGGTGAGCGAAACCGTTCCAAGAACACTATTGTCAAGAGACACCTTTGAACTGATCTATCCTGAAGAATAACCCCCAGAAAGGTAGAAAAAAAAAATAACTTTCATATGTTTGTGGCCACACAGTGCAGCTCTGACTTCTGAACATTTTTCCCCAATTATTTTTGTAAAGTATTGATCGCAATTTAATTTTGTAGTCCCAACATGAGAGGCGCTTCATGCTGAATGTCTCACAGGAGATTGTAATCAGGGTCTAGCCTGAAGGTGAAGCGTTCGTACATAGGTTTTACTCCATTTCTCCACTCTTCATCAGCTCGGGGATTGGAGCAGAGGGCATTCTCAGGCAGATTAATTTTTGACGATGGGATCGATGGAAGATGTTTTTTCCTCCTGACATTGAGTCATCTAATTTGCTGTTTATCTTTGGCTTATTGAGTTTTGAGCATTGTTAAATCATACCTTTCAGCTGTTTAATTTCATATGTGAATTTTGCATTCCCCTCTTGTACTTAGGCATAACTCTTTTACCTAAAATGAGCAGGTTGATGGGCCTTTTTTGACACAGGGTTACTGCTTTCGAGTCTGTTAAGTACTCCAAGGTAATGTTATGGTACTTTCTAGCCTTTTTTTCTTTGCTTGTGGCCATAGATCAGTTCACCTCTAGGGAAATCATTACTTGCCATCATTATTATCCCCAGCACCTTCATCTGTTCTCCCTTGTTTCCTGACTCCATGGCTTGATGAAGTACCTAGATGTTCCAACACCTTATCTCAGGTCTCATAATTAACCCCTTCATAACACGGGCAGAGGAAAGCGTTTTTCCTGTGAAACGCTCCCTCTAGTTCAGCATTGGGACTTCTTTATAGTAATCACAGCAGCTTTCAGAGTTTCAACTCTATCTTTGCAGTAAGATGTGAATTTTGTAAGTGTGCTGATAACTATAAGAAAAATATTTTCCACATAGAGAAATTTAGCTTCCTCTAACCTTTTTGTTCCCCTCTTTTCAAAGGTAATCAAGCTGTATCTCCAGACAACGCCTTGTCTATACATGCTGAACATTTCCCATCGTGGGGATCTTATACCACATTTGTCATTCTACCAATTTTCATGAGCGTACTCGTAATTATCTAGAAATTAATAAAATATAAAAGGGTCTCTTTTAGCTTGAAAGGCATGTAACTATTTTAAACTTGAAAACAACATTTTAAAATGTTAACAATACACTGCTAGATTTGAATTTAACATTAAAACAATCTGTTAGGTTTTCTAATGCAGTAAATAAAAAATCCTATTCCATACTCCAAACCACTTATGGATCTGATTGAACACAGAGATGTTAGATGTCCTATTATCATGAAAAGAGCCCGTAACCAACCCTCAGTAAAACCAATTCCTGCTCTCTAACTAGCTGGATTTCCATGAGAAAGTCATCACATCTCTTTGGTTCTCTGTTTCCTTAACAGTAAAATTAGGGATTTTCTTCTAGATCTAAAACATATCATCTGTGACATATTACTCTGTAGTGTTACGTACTTATCCACCTCTATCTATCACTCAAGACCTCACTTAAATTTCACCTACTTCCTGAAGCTTTCTTTCCTACCTCTGCCCATATTGGACTCCCTATGTGTATAATCATAACCTCTTGTTTGGCATTGTTTTTGTATTAGTTTTGGTAATGCTTTTCGGTAACTAAAAAATGTTTCATGACTGTATATTATACAGAGGACCTATGATTCCATTTTATCTGTTATTCCAAAATCCTTAAAAAATGGCCAATATTTACTTTTTGAGGATGCATTTGATTTTTGGAAAAAGCACAAATTTATTAGTAGGTATTCCTATAATGAACGTGAATAATCAAGACTGGAAACTTACTCTTCAGGTAAACCTCTATATTATTTAAATTTCTTACTGAAATTGTTAATGAATACAATTACAGGGGAGGAGGAGATCTCAAAATGCTTTGAGCTATGGCAGAGTCGTTAGAATAAGCATATAGTCTGATGAGGTAACTACTTTGGAAAGCAATTTCTATTTTGATATAATAATTATTATTATAAAGGCTGATTATTAATATAATAATATGATTATCTAATTGTTTTGCTAATCAGCTTCATGTCCTTGTAGTCGTGTATGATATGTCTTGTCCTAGTAAGTTACAAAGTCTTTCTCGGCAAGAAAGTGGTATTAATCTTTGAACATTTACCTTGTAAACATTTCAAGTTTTTCCTTAGTTCAGACTTTAAATTGCTATTAAAGATTCAATCAACTGAAATTTGCGAGAGTGTTTTTGTACTTCCTTAGCTGAAACCAGAGATGAGAATGAGTTAGCATTAAAAAAACGAGGAAATGAATTTTCTGCTCCACAGGAGAATGTATGAATTACACATGTAAATAAGAATTCACAAATTAACATCCATATCTACAAACATTAATGTAGGTTAATGTCTTTATGAATCATGCTGCAATACTTCAGTCCAAAACGTTTGGAAACAAGTTTGGAAAAGAAAACAGCTGGAAACAAAGTAATAGTCTGTTTCCCCAAAGTGTCTCTTTCCTTAGGATCTGAATAAGTTGTGGAGGTTGAAGGAGAATATCGGGCATATTAATCATGCTTGAGGCCAAGGTTTGGAGATCAACTCCCTGCATAAAGAGAAGTTCCCTGGTGATGTTGACCGTATCAGTTCATCAGGTCCAAGTCCTTGCCAATCAGATACTAAAACACACGAAAAACAAGATCAGAGGAAACAGACAAAACCTGTTAAACTTGTTTAGCTGTTTTCTAGAATTCATAAAACAGTAATGATAAGTTTGTTTTTTCAAAAATCAAAACCTAAACTTCTAAGATATTTTAACTCCAATATTTTGGCCTTCATTTCTAGTATATTTTGCAACTGTTGTACACATCTAAATATTCTGTAAAGAGCTTACATATTTATATTATGTATAGTAAATATGCCAATGTAGCATATTCATATCATAGTAGTATAACAGTCCTGACAATAAATAACTAGGATAAATATTAATAATAAAATTAGCATGGAAATATTTAATTTATTGAACTTCTGTTAATGTCCTTAAAACAAACTCTGTGCTGAATATCATCTAATCCTCACTGCAACCCTGGGGGTGGCTACTGTTATTATAGTCATTTTATAGATGAGGGACTTTATCAGGGAGGGACCTTAAGGATGATGGAACCCATTCTATAAGTGAGAAATCACTTTGCCCAAAAGCAAAGTGATTTACACAAAGCTACATGGCCAAGCCTCAGGTTAAAACAAGGATCTCCTCACTCCACTGGAATATTCTTTTTACTCTGTCATCCAGTCTCCTAGTGTGGTATGTTGCTCAGGAGATAGTGTAAACTTTTGTTTGTGATTACCTCATCATCTCACTGAAAGAAACTAGAGTGTGCATGAGAACTTTCCTACAGAATGTTGTTTAGATTATCTTCTTTGGAAAAAAAGGAAACACAATAATCATGTTAAGGTTGTGATACTGAGTATGTTTTTCTGTTTAAAAGTTACAAACATGGGGCTTCCCTGGTGGTGCAGTGGTTGAGAATCTGCCTGCCAATGCAGGGGACATGGGTTCGAGCCCTGGTCTGGGAAGATCCCACATGCTGCAGAGCAACTGGGCCCGTGAGCCACAACTACTGAGCCTGCACGTCTGGAGCCTGTGCTCCGCAACAAGAGAGGCCGCGATAGTGAGAGGCCCACGCACCGCGATGACGAGTGGCCCCCGCTTGCCACAACTAGAGAAATCCCTTGCACAGAAATGAAAACCCAACATAGCCATAAATAAATAAATAAAGCAAGCTGTCAACAAGTAAAAAATAAATAAACACTATTATATTTAAGGGCAGTCTGTTCCTCAAAAAAAAAAGTTACAAACATGATTTTATTTTCATTAGCAAGGCCTTGCCATAAACATATTTTTACTCTATTTACCGTATTTTATTTACCATAAATTAAGTAAAGGAGTTATAACAACAACCAGTTATAATAGCAACTTAGGACAAAAGTCAATGAGAGATAAATCTGAACATTGGTTTAAAAAGACTTGTGAGGGGGACTTCCCTGGTGGCACAGTGGATAAGACTCCATGCTCCCAATGCAAGGGGCCCGGGTTCGATCCCAGGTCAGGGAACTGGATCCCACGTGCATGCCACAAGTGAGGAGCCCGCCTGCCACAACTAAGACCCGGCACAACCAAACAAACAAGTAAATAAATATTTAAAAAATAACAAAATAAAGAGACTTTTGGGGGAATTCCCTGGTGGTTAGGACTTGGCACTTGCACTGCCGGGGCCGGGGTTCCATCCCTGGTTGGGGAACTAAGATCCCAGCCAAAAAAAAAAAAAAAAAAAAGCCTTGTGAAAGGTGAGCTAGGAAGGGAGAAACCCTGTTTTAAATACCAGAATGTAGAACAAGTGAGTCCTGAAGGCTCTAAGCCTAGGTCTGACATGGCTGTTGCAGTTGGTGTGTTAAAACCATGTTTTATTCCTGCTCTAAAAACTCCCACCTCTATTGTGAACAGGGATTCAGGTTCTAAAAGGACTGAGTCATGATCTATGATAAACTATTGCTGCATCCATCCTCATCTACATCTATCTCAAGGAGAGGACTTCCTGGGCTGTGAGGCTCTCTAGCTCTAGGATAGAACTGAGAATGGCAGTACTTCATTTTGAGTTCATTGCACATCAGGAAAAATATCTCTCCAGGCCCATTTTTATGTGCCTGGTGTAATGATGGTGTTATTTGTTTCAGCCCTTCTGTGTAAATTATGCCCACTATTATCTATCTAGTCTCTTTGTATATATTAAATAATAATGAATTTTTCAAAAGTGCACCAAAAGAGGAAAAAGAATAAATTCTAAAGTCCTGGATGATCTACAACATCATAATTAGCTCTTTAATAAGTTAGAGGCAATTGTATTTTGTAAGACCAAACCATATGAACCTAATAGCCTCTTGTCTTGTATTAACATCATATTTTTAAAAAATTTTGGAACTGTGATAGGCCACGGTCAGGTTCATTGCATGAAAATTTTGAATAAGTCTAAGAAATTGAACATGGAAATAGTAGGTTACATAACAATGGGGCAGAAAGAGATTATGAACCAAGATGTTAAATTTGGGTAATTTGGCCACATGTAATCTATTCCAATCACTGCTCCACCAGCCATCAGTGACTTAAAATGCAATGAATTCTGGAATCTTCTGACTTGGTGAATACTTTATTGGATGGCTAAGACCATCAAACTTCAGGTATACATTCAGTGGAAATAAGAAGTCACCAGCGTGGTGCATCCCATCCCATCTTTATCTCTCCTTCATCTTGCCTGTATACCTTGCACAGAGTCTTCACTGTGGTCCTTCTTACTAATCCTGGAAACTGAACCAGCTTCTGTGGTCTGGCCCAGCACAATAACCTAGCACATACATCACCTTATTTGATTTTTCCAAACAGTACACGAGGCAGGCAGGAAAGGTGTTATTATCCCCAGTTTATTAAAAAGGAATGTAAGGCTCAAGGAGATTATGTTATTTAAATTTGTAGAGCCAGGAAATATATGAGATAAACTCAAATTCAGGTCTTTTGAATCTTATCCCTGTGCTCTGTGAAGAAGGGTGGATTGAGCTGCTTCCTTTAGAATGGGCAGGTACTATAGACCTAGCCAAGTTGTGAATTAACAGTATAATTAATTCCAGAACATTTTGGTTTGTTTTCTCCCTACAAAGCAATGTTCACCTTTTTTCTTCTGTGGGCTAACCCATAAATGTTCACTGGCTGCACTGCCGTGTTCAGTGCCTACTTGTCCATAGTCAACCACATATACATCATCATGTGTTAAATATAACTCAAGATACAGTTTTATGGGGAGGAGTTTTGGAAGGGAATTTATACAGAGAGAGTTGATTTACAGAGTTTAAAGATATTGGGAATAAAAATAAAAACAGACAGTCCAAATAAACTAAAGATAAGACATATACTCTTAAGAAGGTTATCATACAAGAAAGAAAAATATCTAGTATTTATGAAACGTTGTTTTCTCCTCCCTAATGTCATATACCTAGACAGCTAGCCATCTGCCTGTTCCCTTGGAAATACTATCAATTTATGAGGGCTTAATAGCCACAGATGATGAATTTTACTTTACAATCATTTTGTCTTTGATAAGTGGGAAAGCCTAATGCAAGACACACTAGGAAAAAGGATAGGAGAGAATATGCATTTTAGTGCTAGCAAGACACTCAAGGTCAGCAATACTTAGTAAGGTCTGTTATGTGAATCTATTCATCACTTGGTCTAGAAAGACATCTATGCTTGAATGAAAAGTGTAGTTTGGGTAGTTTGCCATGAAGAATAGGAATGTGGGGCCCCCAAGAAGAGTTAATGTAGCTTGGAGAAAGGGGTAAGCCTGGGTAGGAGGGTGAATGCCATTTTGATTTAATATCTATCTGACACTGGACCAATCTGAAAAATAATCAACTACTTGGCTAGGTCCTTATGGATAATTAGACTTTATTGGAAGATGAAAGTCAGTGAGAGCTCTCAGCCTTAATGATTCAGGGAGAGAAGGGGCCTAAATTGACCTGAATCCCACACCGTTTATTAATCCACCTAACCTCTTTTGTTCTACATATGACCACCAATTTGGGGACATTTTCTGCTTTTCTTTGGCTCTTTTCCCCTTTAGTGCTACTTTATATACAGTTTCTTTCGTAGTGTCTCATTCTCTTTCTCTCTCCTGCCCACCAATTCTTGGACATTGACTTTCATCTTTCCTAAGGCATCCACACCACTGTGGCAAGGCTGACTTCTTTCACTGTAAAGATTACTCAAGGGCTTCCCTGGTGGTGCAGTGGTTAAGAGTCCGCCTGCCGAAGCAGGGGACACGGGTTCGTTCCCTGCTCCGGGAGGATCCCACATGCCGTGGAGCGGCTGGGCCCGTGAGCCATGGCCGCTGGGCCTGCATGTCCGGAGCCTGTGCTCCGCAACGGGAGAGGCCACAACGGTGAGAGGCCCGCATAGTGCAAAAGAAAAAAAAAAAAAAAAAAAGATTACTCAATATTCTTAATAGCCCACTGGTCTCCTTATCTAGCAACCCAGTGATATTCTGCTAATTCAAGTACCCAGAGAAAATGTTTTGATGTAGTACCTTCTTTCTAATTATACTCGGAGGCTTAGTTAAAATGTTAACTTTTCAGAAAGAATGTCTATGACTGTAGTAGCAGAATTAAGTACTACTCCTTCTTCTGGGAGTAACCGGTTGACACAATTCTGTGAAGGATTATACGGTCTTTTATAAATTTTAATATACCTGTCTTCACAAATAAAGAGGGAACTTCTACAGACAGGGGCCAAATCTCCCCCATGCATATAACACCAGCACCTAGTGGGTCAATGAATATGAGTGGAAAGAACTGCTCAAACTTCTTTTGTTAAAATCATGAAAAACAGAGGATTGAGACCAGTTATTCTTCTCTAGGCAAAGTGTTGGGCCTGTGTTATTTGTTAGAACATAAATGAGTTGGCATTTATGCTTATGGAATAAGTTGGAAATCTATAATTGTAAATTCATGCTGATTTTAATGAAATCAAAACTCAAAGTGTGAAACCATCCAAATAAATATAATTTTCCCCAAACTGCTTTGATATGAAAAAGACTCTTTGGCATAGCTCCAATTAACTATCTTAGTCACCCACACAGAAGCAAAAAGCCTCCCTCCATCTGATTATAAGTTTCTGCAAATAGCAAAAATGCTCAGAGCATTCCTGGTTGTTCTCTCTGTATGTGCATTTTCCCGACCTGGAGCAAATAGAATGGACTGATTCTGTCATTTGCATAGACAGATCTGATATATGTCTCACTTTTCAAGCTTTACAAGTCCTATCGAATATGGTTTTAGTATTAAAAAGAAATCATATAAAATATATTCACAAACGTGACATTTTTATACTTAGTCCAATATTTTATGGCCAAGGCGTGTATTCATAGTTTAATTATAAGAGATTAAATGACACTATTGGTGTGTTCTAGTCTGCAGTTCTTAAGTGTATTTTTTAAGTGTCTTTGTTTTTTAAAATGTCAAGCTTTGGTTTCATAGTCTTCCACCCTTTGCCCACTACTGGTATCCCTGCTTCTGTTAATTGTTTCAAACACCTGCTACAAACTCAGCCCCTGAACAAACAAAAACTACAGGGAACTTGACAGCAAAACAAATATATACAGATATAGGAGTTTTATAGAACCTGCCCTCTTACTAAATGTGTAAACACTCAGACTGAAAAACGAGATTGTCTACAGATGTACCTCCTGGCAAATGAGAGAGAAGTTCCCCACTGAGGCCAGTTTATGGAGGCAGTGAAGGCCCGGGAAACATGTCTGCTTACCCCTTGACATGGTGCTCCAGATGGTTGCGTAGACACAAGACAGACCCAGTCAGCTGGCTCATTTTC
This sequence comes from Stenella coeruleoalba, assembly GCF_951394435.1. Taxonomy (NCBI): domain Eukaryota; kingdom Metazoa; phylum Chordata; class Mammalia; order Artiodactyla; family Delphinidae; genus Stenella; species Stenella coeruleoalba. The sequence continues at coordinate 88,971,102 of NC_137157.1, read as the reverse complement.
TATCATGAAGCAAAAGGAAGTAACTCACCACTATGGGCCAGAGCAGGATACTTCTCCATCCATGTGTAATAGAACAGACAGGTAGTTTTGAAGGTACCCACCCCTCATTATCTGAATGAAGGAACTTTTCCAGCACCAGGCATATATCAAGTGTCTCACAGCAAGATTAGAGCTTCACTAAAAGTAAGAGCGTGGTCTTTGCCCAGGAGGTGATAAATTTCCTGTGCTAGCAGCAGTGAAGACTTGGGAAGTGAATAAAGAAATGTCTCTGTGCATCTCTTAGGGATGTCATATACGGGCACATTCAATATAATTCACATGAAAAAGTAATGTCTGGTGGTGCTTGGGAAAGAGAGACGAAGAATGGTAGGGCTTTCAGCAGCAATTCAGGGAGGAAGCTGCCATTGATGTTTTTATCACTGAATATACGCAGAGATTGTCTCCATGCTCCCAGGCCCCTCCCCCAAATGATGGTAGACATGAGCTGGAAGTGAGAGTCTGTAATTCCTTCTAACCAGAGGACCTAATTTTGAAAACAAACAACACTGAAGGCAAGAGATACAGGCTGGGCAATTACTTCTTATTTAGATATATTTTTAAAAATTATTATTAGACAAATAAGGAGAATTCTTTTTCAATTTTTTTAAATCAAGAAATATCTTTGTTTAATTGAAGTATACCTAATTTACAATATTGTGTTAGTTTTGGATGTACAGCGAAGTGATTCAGTTATTTTTCTTCAGATTGTATTCCATTATAGGTTATTACAAGATATGGAATCTCGTTCCCTGTGCTATAGAGTAAATCCTTGTTGCTTATCTATTTTATGTACAGTACTTTGCATCTCTTAATCCCATACTCCTCTTTTGTCCCTCAAATAAGGAGAATTCTTAACATCAATGTTTTTCTTTACTTTCACCTTTTTTTGAAAGCTGAGTGTGACTTGGAGCCCCGCCAGCACGGAGGCACAGAGGTACTTCTTTGTGCGGTATTGTGTCTGTGGGTAAATGCCAAGACTGGCCCTGGGCTAATTGAAATGAGCAGCTGCCTGGGTCACATGAGTAGAAGGCGCAAGTATTAACAGGTGCAAGGGGGACACGGGCTTTTCCTCTGTCAATATTGAAGTAAACAGGTAATGCTGTTCATTTGTCTTCTTAAAATGTAAAACTTCAGGCTCAAATTGAAAGCAGCCCTTGGCATCTCCTATGCGTCTGTCAGTGAGTCTAGGGTGCCTCCAGCTTCCTGAATTCAAAACCAGGCATGTACTCATGTCCAGGAGAAAACAGAAGTTTGGGGGCACTGTCTTCAGGTGTCGATGCTCTGGATGGATTGCAATATCACAGGAACTTGGAGCCGGCGTTGAGGGGCTTCCCCGAAACAGATTGCATCTTAACGTTGTTTTTCTTCAAGAAGCCTCTTGTCGGGGGAGAAAACCTCTCTCCCATTTCTGATTCCATTCAGGGCCACTATAATCTTGTTCTTGTTTCCTTACTTGGGGCATAAAAAGCACGAAGGCCGGCCCTGCTAAGTGTTTCATTCCCTCTATGTCCCTGGTCGTCTCTGTCAAAGAATTTGAGCTGAAATGGTTGCTGGGAGTTAAAAAATTAACATTCTTGCCACAAAATCTTCAGATTGGAGGAAAGAATCTGTGAGTGGGGTTTAATGATCCATCAAAGCAATAGGGTTTAATTTTAGACCAGAAATATTTTTCATTTATGTTTATTAACGTGTGAGATTTTTTCAACAGAGGAAAAAAGGGAACTTGGAGCTATAAACCAGAAGCATAAACAGCTGATTTTCTCATCGGGGACAATAGCTATTCTAACTACACTGAGTTGGAGTGTTCCGGGGTCCACAAAGGTTCATCTCTATCAGAGGTTCTTATTCTAAACAACCTGGAATTCTGCCATTTCCGGAGGGTGGATTAGATAAATGCGGGTTTTTTTTTCACCTCTCCATAGCATATTACCTGAGCATTTTGACGAGTCTGCTGTTTCACGTAATGCATTGTTCATTTTGTTTTATGTTCTGTAGACAAAACAATACTGAAAGACCTAAACCACATCTGTTTTGTCTTAATATTTGGAGTCACTTTGGTACCCCATGCATGAAATTTTGTGTGGCTCACCTAAGACCTCCCACAAATCCCAAGAGAGATTATTAATAATGTTAATCAGAAATGTCTTCTTGGGACTTCTCTGGTGGTCCAGCAGTTAAGACTCCACGCTCCCAGTGCAGGGGGTCCCGGCTCGATACCTGGTCAGGGAACTAGATCCCTCAGGCCACAACTAAAAATCCCACGTGCTGCAGCAACTAAAAATCCCGCATGTCGCACCTAAGACCTGGCACAGCCAAATAAAATAAATAAATAAATATTTTTTAAAAAAATGTCTTCTTGTTGAATCTCAGGTGAAGCTCAAGAAGACATGTTACCGTAGCTTGGGACCTTGACCTGCCACAGCTCCTCCTTCTTCTTGCTGCCACTTTAAAACAAAGCTGGTGAACTGAGCCGGTTGTTTTTCATGAACTTGTATTTAAAGAAACAAGCCTGATTTTCTGGTTTTCTTTCATTTTGTTTTGCTTTAAAGAGCTGGCATCTGAAAGACAGAGGCCTCTAATTTTTGCCTGTTTTACTGGAATCAGGGCTAATCTGGCACTCCACTATAACATTCACTTGTCAAGGAAAGCGTGAAAGGTGAGGGTGTGCGTGATTCATCGTAGCTTCTGGGTGTGAAAGCAGGGCTGCACACCCTTGATTGGTGGAATCAGCATCGCCAGTGGCCATATCATTTAGACCGAGAAGCTGGGAGGCTCAGCCCCCCCCCCCATTTATCTCTATAGGCCCCCCTGGAAACACGCACATCTGCTTTTCCATGAGCCATACTTTATTTACTGAGCCTTGCTTTATTCCAGGTTAATTTGTTCCTAAATTTTTTCCCTAGCTCATCACCCTCTTTGGCACATTATTGAATAATTTAGCCATGAATTACTGATCTGGAGATTCCGGGATTATGTAAACATTCCTGAATGGTAAATCTCATTGTCCAACTGATGGATTAGTCTGTCAAATCTTTATTAAGCCCCTACTCTATGCCAGATATTGTTATTCACCCTGGAGAACTCTTAAGTTGCTCATGGTCTAGAGGAGGATGCAAAACACATTTGCCACCAATTAGAACACAGTGCTGTGAGTGCCAGAGTGAGGGAGGCTGATGAAGCCGTGTCTAACTCAGTCTTCGAGATTAGAGAAGCTTCGCCACAAGTGATATCTTTAGAGCAGGCACTTGGCAGGAGAGTAGGTGTTTGCCAGGCAGAGGATTCAGCCTAGACAGAAAAAGGAGGCCTCACAGAACACGCTTATTTAGGGAAGAGTGAAAAGTTCAGTGTGGCTGGAGCACAGGGCATACAGAAAAGTGGAAGATGAGTCTGGACTACAGGAAGCCATGGTTGCTATTTGGGGGGTTGGAAACGATGGAATTTTAACTTTTACTTTAATGCGGTGGTGTGTCAGCTCAAACTGAGTGCATCCTTAGGTTGTTAACTTCATGTAATGAAGAAGTATTGATGAAATACTCTGAAAGAATCACTACAAATGATTAAAAAAACATGACCTATATGTCATACCTAGGGTAACCTAGAAGAAAATAAAGTGAAATGCGTACATTTGATATGCATATTTGAGATGAAGGTGGTATTCGTTAGAGCATCTTCTTTCCTCCCAGAATTCTCTGGCAAGACTAGCTTTTATATAAAGAGCATGTCTCCCCCCCTCAATACAGCCACTGTTTCAAACAAAACATCTGCAATCAACATTGGCCGGATTCCCACCACTAGGTGCGTTTCTAATCTGCTTTTCATTTATCTTTTTATTATGTATTCTAGGGGGCTTTATATAGTAAGGGATGGCATATGAAATACGAGGCTAAATGTTCCCTGATGTATTGTGTGTAGCAGGGATAGGGATTTATTCTTATCCTGTAGCAGGCTTTCTACAGAGTCAGAAAATAACCTCCCCCATCAAAGAATATGGAAGCTCTGATTTTTAATCCAGGAAATAGAATTTCAGGGTAATAAAAAGAGTTTTGCATCTTTAATTCTCTAAACAACGACGTTTTTCTTTGGTTTCAGAGATAGTGCTCGACTTGGTAGGATCAACGGGAAATGATAGCCATTCTCAACTTGAACTTTCTCTTTCCTTTGATCTCATAATAGCATACTAGGTAATCAATTGGGAAATTTATCCGTACTACCTAGCTTTGGTCCCTCCTCCCAGGCCTTTTAAGCCAGGCTGTCATATCTCTAAACCCTACCAGATCATTTCATAATGGTAAGTCTAAATTTTTTGTGGGATGCCTTTTGTTTTGGTCTCCCCGTTGCCTTAAATAATAACTCTTTGTATTAGTCCCTAGCCTACCTCCCAGTTTTGCCAAACCACCCCTTCTCCTACCAGGGTGGCACTTATAGGCCTCCAAGTGGACACAAAACTGAAAATTTTACCTAAAGAGTGATCATCAATGAACAAGTGGTTTTCACATGAGTCAGCTGCAGGCTCCGTGTTGAATATATACAACTGGCTGACAAGAGAGACCTCGCAAAACATGCTTGGGAAAGGTAATGATATTTAGCCATTTTGGGGAAATACTAAGAATTCTAAAGAATCTGAATATAAAGAGAAGACATACCATTTTGCTGGATCAAATTGCAATATGACAGATATGGACACACGTGTTCATTTGTGGCAGAGAAAATCAGATTATACAAACATCATGGGCATCCCCCAGCAACATGAAACCATTAGCTCTGGTGCAACTTGGTCATGAATTAGTGAAGCTGAATTTTTATTAGAAAAAAAGAACTTTATTGATATCATACATAAAGCAGCAATATAAGTTACAGTGCTCGTTAGCTATGGTTCTTAACACATTTCACACCAGGATGACTACTGTACCCACTTCTGAGCTCCACAACCAAAATTATATGTGAAAGCATCAAAGATGTTCAGAGGAAAGCCACCAAGATTATCCAAGTTTTGGAAAATAAGACCTTTGAGAGAAGATCAAAAGATTGGGGATTATTTTGGATGAGAAACGATTTCAAGATGATCTATGAGTATTTTAAGTTTCTTATTAGAGAACAGTTGATAAGCATTTTTATCTATCACTACTAAAGGCAGAAAAGAAGGGAAAAGGCTGAAAGTGAAACACAAAGGATTTAGGTTTGAAAGGAGAAATGTTGGCTGAAGAGGGCTGTCGACCATTTGAAAGGGTTATTTCGTCTCCATTTAAAACCTGGGTGGGATCTCGCTTTTACTAGCAGTTCCTCTTACTAGGATAGTCTATATAATGAGCTATTTCCTTGTTTAGGGACACTTTATTGAAGGAGTTAAAAAATGATTTTATGCATTTAGTTTTGTACTCTGACTTTGAACAAGACTAGAAGGAATTTGTAACATGGATGGATATACAGTAATTCCCCTACATACATACGAACAAGTTCCATTCTGGGAACACGTTCGTTAAGTCCAATTTTGTTCCTAAGTCCAGCAGAGTTAGCCTAGGTACCCAACTAACACGATCGGCTATATAAGACTGTACTGTAATAGGTTTATAATACTTTTCCCACAAATAATACATAAAAAACAAACAAAAAATAAAGAAAACACTTTTAATCTTACAGTACAGTACCTTGAAAAGTACAGTAGTACAGTCCAACAGCTGGCATACGGGGGCTGGCATCGAGTGGACAGGCAAGAAGAGTTACTGACTGGAGGAGGGAGAGGAGGGGGGAGATGGTAGAGCTGAGGGATCGTCAGCAACAGGAGACGGAGGGCAGGCTGCACTTTCACTCACGCCTGACGCTGATGGCACAGGGTCTGGTTCCTCGCTGGATTCAATTCTATCTACCCTCTTGAAAAAACGATCCAGTGATGTCTGGGTAGTGGCTCTTTTTTTCTCATCACAGATGACACAGTAGCACTGGATTGCATTCTGAATGGCTGCCGAAGCCTTCATGGACCGTTCTACGTTTGGGTCCTGTGCCTCAAAAGCTAACGGTGCACGTTTGCATCTTTAAAAGTTCGTAACTTGAAGGTTTGTGTGCAGGGGACTTACTGTATTACCATCTGTCATGACACTTCCTGTGGCTCACTGTGTGTGAAAGAACTAAGTGGATAAATGAAATTCAAAATTTCAGAATCATCAACTCCATCTAGTTGTAACCACAGTTGTGTTTTTGAAGGACAAGTGGAAGAGATGCTTTTGAGAGAAGTAAAGACATTAGAGAATAGTTCTTGGGATCATGTAGGACTAATAGAAACTGGTCATTTTGGTTAGAATTCTGTTTTGGTGCTAAAAAGGCAACCCTGAAATGATACTTTATTCAAATGAATCTGGTGGGTTAGGGTAACACATGATCTGTCAATCTAATTTCCTTAATCAATTAACCCTTGCATATCCTACCAACTTCAGATTATATTTAACATTTTAAGTAAGATTTTACACTTAAAATAGAAAGTAAGATCTGTCTTATGATTTCAGTAAGTTGTCTAAGTAACACAATTTAAAGAGTACAGAATAGTACCTTTACCACCCAGCTGCACAAAATCCAGTTTCTTCAGGTTCCTCATCGTGAACTTTCTTTTGAAGTGTGAACACCTATATTTCCAAGTTCTATTCCAAGGCCATTCAAAACCAGTGTGTCTAAAACTCATCTTCTTCCCCAAAAAACTACCAATTTGCTCCTGTATTGACTGTCTCCTAAGTGTCTTTGAAGTGGACCTTCTCTCCAGCTCTGCTCTATTGCTTTTAAATCATTGTTTTCAACTGCATCAGCTGGGCTCCCAGCCTTTAGTCTCAGCTGCCCCCACTTTACCTTTCATAAGGCCGCCAGACTGAACTTCCTGAAATGTAAATCTGATCGCGTCATCCTCTGCCTTGCAAACTTTCAGGGGCCCCTCATCATCTAGGGCAGTGATATCCACACCTGATGAATCATTAGAATCACTGTGGAGTTGTTAAAATGGATAGATTGTAGGGTATGACAACACACTGAGTCAGAATATCTGATACACACGTATATACACACACACATATGCATACATAGGTATACACACGCACACATCTATACTTTTAAAGCTCCATAGATTTGGAGACCACTATCCTACACTGGTGAATGGAAACAAGGCCCTTCATCATCGGATTTGAATCTGTAACTCCTCATGTTAATTGAAGTTCCTTTAACCCACTGAAGTCTCTCCCACTTTGAATTCTTTGCACGTGCCTGGCATAACTTTCCTTCCTTTTCCTAATCTACTGGAAGCACCCCTACTTCTCAAGACTCAGGTGGTTTTTCTCAGAATTTATGGCTGATGCTCTCAAAATTAGCCACTCCTTTCTTTTCTGCTCTCAAAGTATCTTGTGCATACTCCGATACATCCCATAACTATGGAGCTGTTTTACCATCACTTCCCCAACAGACTGCGAGCTACTTGAGGGTAGAAAGTATGTCCGGGAGCTTTGGCATGGTGTTTCTTCCTTCCTCTCCATCCCTTTTCTCTCCATGCTCCTGGATGTTGTAACATGATTGGTGTATAGAAATTACAGAATAAGTGTTCCTAGAAGCATAGGGAGGAAGGAAAAATGATGGATAGAGAAGGAAAAATGATGGATAGAGATACTTTTGAGATGATGCCTTGGAAGATAGTGAATGACTAAGTTAGTTCTGCTGATAGAGGAACCCATAGCACTTGGACTCTGGACAGAGCGAAGAATAAGATTAGTTTGGAAGGTATTTAGGAAATGGAGAGGTTTTATTTGAGGGACATAAGGTTGAAATGAGATTTTGTATTTACGGCCAAAAAAACAACCTCAAATTAATGGATTTCACAATTTTATATATACACTTAAATATATCTATATATTTTTAATAGGGAAAACAGAATGAAGTGGGTGACTATTTCTCCAAGTAAGATAATAAAAAACAAAATCTATTATCTACCACCATTGTATTTTCATAAAGGCTATTTGTATATCCCCCAAAAGTAGGAAAGGTAAATATCATATTGAAGAACTATTTTTGAATAAGTATAGTTGTGTAAAACATACGTAAATATTATCTTTCTTTTTCTTTTTTTTTCTTCAGACAAGAGAAAAACTTCATAGATCAGGAATGATCTCCAGACAAGATTTTGGGAGAGGCAGAAAAACTTTCAAAACTTCCTTTATATCCAAAGCAGGGATCTGACATTATCTCCTCAAGGTGAAATAACCTTGAATGGCCTGACATTTGCACAATGGCTTTCTTTTTGATCTGTCTGTAGTTCCAACTAATTACTTGAAAATACTTTCGCTATTTCCCTGCATCTTTCTACCTATATTATTTTATGACAGTCTAATAAGAACTCAGCCTTCCCCACTGACCATATGTAAAATTAGATAAATTGTAATATTCTAACGGAAATACTAACTTTATGTCAAAAAGTCAGGGTAGAGTTTTGGTGTTATGTAAGATCAAAGAGAAAATAAGACACATATACGAGGAAATTTACCTTCTGGCTTGTTTTGTTAGAGGATTATGGGTTCTCATGGGACAGGAGGGAGCTAAACTGGGAGGAGAAGAAAGGAAACCATAATGTTGGGTCTTATAAACTCAGTGCAAAGTTTCCCTTCTCTGAATCTGGCTACAGCTGAAGTCAGATAATGTACCCATAAAATTTCTCAAGTTTCTGTAAACAAATATGTCAGTTAGGGGTTGCTTTTGACCACATGTAACAAGAACCTAACCACAGTGACAAGATGTCCAGAGGTAAGCTGGACAGTTCAAGTCTGGTCAAATCTCCCATTGGGATTTGTTCCACAAGCTCCCACTTACATTCCAGGGGAGAAGGGACCAATAGAGAGGAAAAAGTGATGCCTGGATCAGGAAAGGCAAAAGTTATCCCCAGATCTTCCAATGACTCATTTTTGCATCCCATGGTCCAGAACAGTGTCAAATGGCCATCCCTGGATACAAAAGAATCCATGAAATGAAAATGTTTGCTTTGGCAATCACTGCCCTGTATGCTGTTAGTAAGAATGAAGGGGAAAAGGGCATAGACACCTAGCAAGGTCTCCCACAGCAACCTATAGTCTTAGGTTTCTTTCTTCCTTAAAAGCCCAAAGAATTTCTAAAACAGGAATATAACTCTGCACTTTGACATGAGATGTGTGCCTTACGTCCAGAGTGTCATCAAACAGGGTATACTTCTTATTCTCTTTTCTAGGTTTGCTACATTAGCTATGATAATTTAGGGTAAAAATCTCCACATCTCAAGAGTCATATCTGACCTTTCCCCCTTTTTCCCTTTACGTTTAGCCAACTGTCATACTTGGTAATTTGTCTCTTTCCTATTGCTTCTCCCCACTACTCCCACTCATCTTTTATTTCCCAATAGCTATTATGCTATGTAGGTGCTTATCTCTTTTTTACAAAGTTCTCTTGTCTGAACTGTCAACATCCCCTCTTGCCCCTCCCTAGCCCCCCTTTACATTTCAGTTAGAGTCAATCTTCTTAAACTTTGGCCTTCATTATACTCTATATCTTTTCAAAATCTTTGATCGTTTTCCATTGCCTATCAGCTAGATGAGTCACCATGAAACCAACTGCTTGATGAATTTAATTGAGACTGGTCCCTGTAAAACACCAACATTCCCTCCATCCGCCAATGCTTCTTCAAGATTGAATCAAAATGTTTATCGTGAAGCCTTTTCTAATGCGCCCAGACAGAAGATATCACTTCTTCCCCAATGTCCCCACAGCACTTTGTGGATAGCTCTGCTTTCTAGCTTATTACCTTTCATGGTTAATAGTCATTGGCTTGTCTTCTCTCAAATGCAAGGATTATTTATTGTATTCCTCAGGGGACATGGAGGAGACTCTGCCATGCAGTAGGTGTCCAATAAATGTCTGTATGACTGACTATATGAATATAGTGATTATTGAGTTCCTCTGGCTAAATAACAGAAATGAAGGTTATCCCAGTATAAATGCTAGGCATATGCATGGCAACACACACAACACAACACAACACACATGGCAACCCACAACACATACACAAAATCTCTGAGATGAAAAAAAGAGAGTAAGAACATATTTTATCACCCAATGTCTCTGACTATGGCCTAGATCCCCAATTTAATTTCCTCTCTGAATTTCAATATTTTGCTTAAAAGGAATTTTCTAGTTTGTTTGTTGAATGCTCACCTGTAATTGTTATTCTTTGCCCCATGTTTACCTATTGGGGCATAAATCACCCTTGATGCTCACCCACACTGATTAACCTCCATCAAGGCAAATAGCACTAAAGAGGCTCTCATAGAACTTGGAATTCATAAAAATAATAATAGTAAAAATAACCCCAATACTATTACTAGGCGTTATGTTAAGGACTTAACATAGATTGTTTCATTTGATTTTCAATAAACCCTATGAAGTAGGTATTATTACCCATTTTACTGATGAGAAAACTGCTCTTAATAGAACTAAGTAATTTTTTCAAGATTATTGTCACTCTGATGGCAAAGCTGATGCTGCTAACCACTATGTTTATGTCTTAAATGGTTTCAATGGAAAAAAAATAAGGGTTAATCGGGTCTAAGAAAATTGTGTTTTGAGATAAAGAATCACCATATTTACCTAAAAAGTAATCAAGGTCTGCATAAACCCGACGATGAGAGTGTAGCATCAGTAAGGTCTTGTCCAATATCCTTAGTGAAGAGTGAGGTAAACTCTTGCAGATATGGCTGATTAAGTCATGGTATCAGCTCTTGACTTTCCCTTCTGTTTCTTCAGTCTCTTCTTTTCAATGTCCAATGTCCCTCCCTCTAAAATGATTTCCTCTACCTTTGCTTTTACACAGCAGCTGTTTTGCTGCTGCAGTTTTCAGGTTGAGTACCCTTTTCTGGAACAGCTCACCTTTGTTCACCTTGTTGTGCTACTCTCCGCATTTTCTCGCAAGCTCTTTATTTTTGGCTTTCTGAGTTTCTAAGATAGTATTTTTCAAAACAAATTTTTTGATTGACACCTACAGTAAGAACTACAGACACACCCATACACACACACACAAAATACTTGAAACATAACCTACTACTAAATCCACCTGCAATGCTTTCCAGTCTATGAAAGCATGGGTCTACGACTGTACTCAAATAGGGAAAAGTTAATGTAAAGTACACAAAATAGTTAAAATATTAATACAAAAAAGCTAAATAAAATGGTGTGTGTGGACTGTTTCTTCTACTGAACATAGAGTGTCAATTCGTATTTGCCTCTATTTTCCAAGTAGAGAAGATTAAATGTAGAGAATTGTAAGTGAAATCATACCAAAAACACGAATCAACTAATCAACACAGGTGGTAAGGCATTATAATCAGTTCAAAAGAAGCTCCAATAATTTGTGTAAGAAAGAGGATTAGCCGAGTGTCCTAATAGGAAATTTGACTGCATAGATTCAATTCCTTATTTCTTGGGAGATAACAATCTCTAAATGATCCTATAGCTTATAATAAGATATTCAAATGGTATACCTAAGCTTTCAATAATGTCAGCACATATCAATTTAAGAAAAGCATTGAGCTATGGGAAATTATAACCTATGTGAAAGAGTTAGACTTTAAAGAGTTCCATTGATGTAAAAGAAAAGTATGATTATTAAATTATTGGCCAACTGACGGCACTGGTTCAAATTTGAATCATTTAGGTCAGAGTAGCTCACTCTTGTGCCCCAAAGTTCAGATAGTCAAAAACACAGACCCTGTAACCTCAGCTAGTTGAGAGAAAATTCTCTAATTTTTAAAAGGAATTACACACTATTAAAGTAATCTTAGAAAGATATGAAGCAAAATATAGAAATATTATTTTAAATTAATAATATTTGTTACAACCTTAATTTTTTAAAAGAAATTTTGACTCATAGTGAGAATTTCTGTCTGGTTTTAAAGAACTGAAGCTTATTAGATGGGATTTTATTGAAATGTTTAGAAGAATTTGACTAAGATTCTAATCAATGCTTAAATAGTTGGATCTGATTTATTAAATTTACAAGTTTGGCTTACTAGCTGTTTAAATGGTGTACAAATGTTTAGAGAAATTGCATTTGTTAGAGTGGTATATTTAATAAATTGGGCATTAAACAAAGAATAAATAGCAGTGAACATTATATTTTATGCACCAAAGTTTCTTTGGCAGAAAAAATTTAGAAATGCCTAATATGGTGCTACACACATGCAAGGTGCCCAAGAGTTTTTTTTTTTTTTACAAAGTTTCCTGGCTCTTCCCATGTAATTTTTATTTCATTTTCAATCCCATATTTTATTTTCACACATCAATAACTGCCCCAGATGTGGTTTCTATGTCTTCACCGAGCCCCTGCTACTATTCATACTAAACTGAGGATACTCTAAGAATAATAAAGGAATTATAGGTCAAGCTTAACTTTGAGACAACCTAGCAGCTCCACCAAACTTTCTTAGGGATATTTTAGCAAGTCATGTTGAAATTAACCTAAGGTCTCACACAATTAAAAATTCTTGGGTCTTCCACTGTGCTTCCTAAGTTGAGGAACTGCACACTGTTTATGCAATTGTCTATGACCATGTTCTGCTGTAATCATCACAGCTCTAAACTCTTCAGATTAAGTACTAATTATATACTGAAAATACAGGAACACTTGCAGGGTGGAAATTCCCACTAGGATCACTTAATCTGGAAAGATTTAAGTTCAAAATGATCCCAATACATGGAAGTGGCTGTGGTGATGGCAGCAAGCAGTTGAAGCAATGGAAAAAAGGAGGTCTCAGATTTTTCTGTGGTCATATGAGAATGCAGGTAATTGCATTTTGCTCTATGTTAAGGATAGCTGCTTTGCCCACTATTGTTTCAACCTGCTGTTGTAAATCTGAGACTGGAGAGTTCCTTAATTATTTGGCTGGCCACTGATCTGGACCACGCATCCTCGACACCTTGTGTATTTTAGACAAGTGAACACATAGTTTGACACAGATTGCTATTCTGACTTTCGGTTTGTTCCATATCTTGTGGAAGTAAGTTATAAAATATCAAAGACAGGTAACATGCTAATTTATTATCTTGACTTTGGAGAGCAGCGGTCTAGCCTCACCTCATCACAGCATGTTTATCCTGCTGCAGACAACTGCAGGTTTCCACTCATACTCTCGTCTATGCTGACTGCCTCTTGTTCCTGATACTGCTCTACTAGGGATCCTCTATTATTCCTGGCTCTGTGGCCTCAAATAAATTTCTTAAAGGTTGAAAGAAGGAGCTCTTAAGTGGATTGCATGTAGGAAAATATGATCACTCTTATTTCCAATTTTCATTTTTAAAGGTGGCATTAACTCTGAAATGTTTGGAATTTTTGCTCAAGCACAGATTACTTCTAGTTTTTGGCTAGAACATAATAATAGTGATGATGATGATGATGATGATAATTATATTAATAAGAATGAAAACTCTCTGAGAGATAGATCCAGAGTCAGAAAGCTTATGTTTAAATCTCACTATTTAGCTGTATGACCTTGGACAAGTTAAGTAAGCTCTCTTTACTTTTATTTAAAATCTGCAAGACGGGGTTAATAGAACCTACGTTAGGAGGCTGTTGTGGAAATTACCTGAGCAATGAAAAAATCTCATACTACTACTTATACTACTTACTGAACACTTACCATACATACTACATGGTAAGTGTTCAGTGAGTGTTACCTTTTGTTAGACACTACTGATGATGAGGAATATAATGTTACATGTTACAAATGGACAGTTTCATTTCATGTGATTCAAAGTCTTTTGCAGAAGCAGGGTTAAAAGAGATTTGGATAATCTATTACCTGCATGCCTCTTGCTCCCATCTTTCTTTGTACTGTGTCCGTTAAATTTGGTATAGTTAACGACGACCGCCTTGCCAATAAAGCCAAAATATTCTGCAATATGCTCCGCTATGCCAATTTCGTGAGTATTCAGCTCCTCAGCCCAGAATACCCATTGTGTAAAAAGTGCCATGAATTCCAGTTCACTTTTGATTGCAATGATCTGAACCAAGCACGAAACCTACTTGATCCAAGATGATCTGGGCTTTACAGTGTTGTGCGTTACGTGATCTGCACGCTGAAAAGAGGAGTATCTTTGAATTTCCTTTTCAGAAAACAGAATTCTTTTAATTAACATTTAAAAAAATTTCAGTATGTGTAATTGTTAACACCTGCTGTGTGTTGCCAACAGATGTTTCTTACTTACCTAAGGGAACTGTTATAATTATTCTATAAGCTTAGTGAAATGGCATTTACCAAGATAGTTGGGAAACTTTTGTTGGTGACTTTGCATCTAATACTTGGCATTTCTCATAATCTTGTCCCCTATCACTGCCAGTCCCCACACCTCCTCCCCAACCTGGCCCACCAAAGGCAAAAAAGTCCTTCTGGGAGGGTACCAAAATGTTTCAAAACTGGTCATGCATATTTTAGTCTTTGTGAAAAGTTCCTGAAATTATGTGTATTCTAGAACATTGGAAAATTTACTTTTGTTTAGCAGCTAATCCTTCTAATGTTTAACATGGAAATCTTACATCTTGATTATAAATGTAAAAAGTATACTTTTTAGAAAGGTAATACCCTTCCAATAGCTTGACTTCAAAAGAAGCTACAGCAAAAATGAGATTTTTCTTGATTTTTTCCCTGACCATTGATAAGGTTTTATAAGCAGCAGATATTCAGAATTCTTCATTTATGATACTAATCACACAATTACCTACAGGCACATGTTAAATATGACACTGGTTTCGGCCAAATAATGGGCGAACTGCAAACAATGAATAAAGAGCGGCAGCTCCATTTATAACGGCTGTTTCAACAGAGCGCTACTGTAATCACAGCGATCTGAGGGTGACTCATTAATTAATTGATGTTCTTTTTTATTATGTGCTATTGAGTTAATGAGTAACTTGTGTGAGATAATTCTCTGAACACATTGATTACTTGAGATATTTTCTGGGGCTTTCATACCAATGACACGCCGAATCGGTGGAAGACGGTATTTGCTTTTGTGTGCTTGTTATTCGTAGGTTTGAGCTGAGTACAAATCAGTGCGAAGACTTCCTAAAGTTCTCTGACACGCAAAGTATCCTAGGTCGGCCTCACAAGGAGGCTGAGTGCTCAGGGCAAGGCCTGTCACATAGTAGGTACTTAATAAATGTCATGTGAAATAATAGCTGTTTTAAAATTTTGCTTCCTATTACCTTACATTGCATTAAAATCACATGTAGGAAATATCTGTAATGGCATTTTAAAGAAAAAGTAATAATCAAAGGGCTTTTGCCAAAATTGTATTCTGCGTTAATGGCCTATCACAATAAACACGTACCTTGTTTCTGCAGCTTAGTTAAGTGAACACTAAATATGTTTGGCCAGTATCATTTCTATGAAATTGTTTAAGTGACTATCCAGAGAGTGGTTTGCCTAAAGTGATAGTTAAAAAGAAATCACTTGCGTAGGGTGTGTTTTACTACAGATGTAATTTTCAGCACCCTGGTTCAGTGGAGGAACAACATTCTTCCTGAAAATGTAGGATTTAGTTGAGTTTTTTGTTTTAATTCATTATGCAGGAACCAGGAAATTGGAAATTGAGTCTGACAAGAGCAACACGGTTGCTTTCAGAAAGATCCCTTAAAATTTGTATAAATGTACAAAATTATACCCAGCAATTGCTACCTTCATTTTTGACAGTTTTGTTTTCCGCACAAAAGTAAATAGCAACAAACTACCTAGCTCAGAGATCCTAAATATAATATTTGGAGAATGCATTTGAGGTACTTTGTCTGCTTATGATTTACCTTTTGAAAGTAAATGTCCTTACACACTTTTCTTTTCCTTTTTCATAGTATGCTTTCCAGATATCATCTTAGATTTTGCCCATTAAGTGCAATCAAATAGTGTAATACCCCTTTTATTAAAAACATAAATCCGAATATTAAAGAAATGAATGAAAGAATCCAGCAGATATTTATTAAGCAAGATGAAAGTGAAATTACAAACACAGGTCAGCTTTTAAACTCAGCCAGCACTCTAGTGGAGTGGAAGTGCCTGGTCCTTCATCATAGGCAGCCTATATGAGATGCGTGTTGGAAAGGGAGCTTTCGCTGCTTGTGAAATCAATGCTCCATCGGAGATGTTCTACTGGAGGCTTCAGATAACAAGCTAAGTGACGTCAGGGCTACACAACACAAAGGGGAAAGTTGACAACAATTCAGGGACTTTGAGTAGTCAAGACAATTAGCTTAGTACTTCAGTCAAAAATGCTACTATTTATGGGCAATTAGCTGTAAAATGGCCTATTTCTGTCTTGTTCCACCATTTTATGGAGACTAAAGATAATCTAAGGAGATTAAGGCCTTAATCTTTAATCCAGGTGAGTAATTTTGTTTGTAGTAAAAAGCATAAGAATTAATTCCCAAAGGATTAAGCAAAAGACTTTGTTGGTCTTTGGGTGGCAGGGATAATTGAACAGCTTCAAGAAGCTGAGAGAAGTTTGTTCCCAATTTACAAGAATTTTGACATGTTGATAAGCATATGCAAAACCATTTAAATCTAAAAAAGATGATGCAAAAAGATACTGACAATTACATTTTTACATCCACATGAATTTCAAACAACTCTTAATGGGGATTAGCAGGGATGTGTTAGGAAAACCACTTCTTACATATCTCCCCCACCTTCCTCCCATTTGTTCTGTTTTGCTTTTTTTTGGTTTTGGCTATGCAAGTCTTTTCATGAAATAAATGTAAGGCTCAAAGGCTAAAATCATATCAATAGTTATTTTGTGGGCCTCAAACTGTTATTTTTGAAACTCTTTTTTGGAGGTATATCTCAAATTTGGAGGACATGTGACTTGAACACTCAACCATGAAGCATCTGTAAAAATACATATCGTTAACTTTTCACAGAACCGTTTTCTTAAAAATGAGAGGCAATGTCCAGATTCACATGCATGTTCATAGTAAAGCTTTGTTTGAAAACAACTCAAATCCACACCAGCATGTTTTTTCAGTTTAATATTTTGGCCCCAAACCAAGAATTCAGGTATCACATTTAATTTTTATCTGCAATGCATATTCGGCAGGACAAAGTATGTATGCAAGTAACACTGGGAAATATTGTTTCCTATACAAGTGATCAAGAAAAAAGAAAAGAAAAAAGAAAGCCCACAGCACTAAAAGTTGCTCTAGTAAAAATATGCTTCATTTTGCCTGTTGAGGAATCAGATCTGCTGAAAAGTAGTTTTGAGTACAGGGAACAGAAGCAATGAAGCAAAGTGTGAGCAACCCCAAAGAAGGGAACACAGTCGCAACTTTATTTCCTTAATTGTAATTGAAATAATCAGTCTCCAAAATTTCTGTTTCTAGAAAGCTTTCTTTTTTATCAGCTATCATGTAGATAAGGGAATAATCTTTCACCTTTAAAAAATGGAATGACAGATTTCAGCCCAAGTGTGATAAATTCTGAGCGGGTAATTACTTAGAGAAAGCAATGAGAGTAAGACACATCAAACTTTTAAAGTGTTCACTTTTGAACATTAAAATAAGTGGCAGGTAAATACAGAAAAATATATAATCACCAGTTCTCAGCTTTTTATCAATCCCTTTGTTTCTCTTCTTCTAGAAGATTCTGTGAGCACTATGTTGCTCTGATCAAAAGTGACTTCACTCCTCAAATATGATCATAGATTCAACGTGCATTATCATGGTTTCAGTAGATTCGCATTCAAAACCTTTTGGTGCCAGAAATGTATCAAATCATAAAGTTATTATACGCTTACCTCTTATGGAGAGATCTGGGCAAAATTTGTACAAGAAATTTATCATTTTAAAATTATCTCATAATTGTGGTAACACTTTTTTAAAGTAACCCTTTGGAAAATTTTTACATGATACCCAAAGGCACTAGCTCACATAAGCGGTGAATGGCTGAAGGAAACAAAACAAAGCCATTTACTAGGTAAAGAGCACACACAAAAAAAGGGTATTAAAAGGATAACTGTTAAGCTTTAAAGTTATTCTAAAAATGGCACTTTTCACGTTGGTAAAAAATGAAAGTGCTTTAAGATGAAATTTTTATGCATTTTTTTAAAGCTGATCTTTAACCCCCTGAAAATAGGGGGTGATAATGAGAACACTGATAGACTCTAAATCATTGTGGCAATAAGTGGATGTTGCTAAAATGCTTTGTGTGTCCTTCTTTTTCAGTATTTTTAATGTTGATAGACTTGCTTTATATGTGTATCATTAGTGAGATTTGCTCTTCAATTCTTTACTAGAAAGTTACAGCTCATTTAAAATAGCTGGTAGATACAGAAAGCATAAATATACCGTAAGTTTAAACACTGATTGTACTAAATGCAACAATACAAAGAAGCAAACAGAACACAAATGGTAACACAATAAAACTGTATTACATTTGTGCTTCAAATATTACAATACATTATATACAATAGTCCAAAATAAACATCTCATGCCAAGTGACACAAAAAAACAAATAGCAAGCAAAAAAATCCAGCAATATGTACATTACTTTTTTCTTTTATAATAAACATTCAACTCTGAACTGGGGCAATTTCACTACATACAGATGCAGTCCGCCTTTTATTCCATATAACCATCCTGCTTTCCTATACCTACGCTATTCAGTTGGTTCCTGTGTCAATTCTTATATACACGTGGAGCAAAAAAGATAAAAGAATGGAGTGCTTTGTATTCTTAATGGGGTGATGTTGATAGATCAGCGAACCTGGGGTGCATAACCTTCTTTCATTAAACCTTCCTCGTAGTCCGTCTGGCAAAGGATCATGTTATTCTTTAGGAAAAATTTGTCTCCAACACAAAATCTGAAAATATTTACAAAAATAAAATGGTTAAGATGACTTCACTCAGATCTATAGGTTTGAAGATTTCTTTTCCTAATCATCATTTCATTATTTCAATTTATGGTAATTCCCTGAGTTTGAAAGTTTGGCTTAGAAAGTTGCCTTGTTGTCAAAATTAAACCATTCTGGTCATTTAAGGAAATGCTACACACAAAATTTGAAATCCTACTTTTATATATAAAACTCATAAGAACATTGAGGAAAACACCTTGGGCAGCAAAGGTGATTTTTTTTTTTTTTACCATATTGGAAAGAAAAAAAGAACTGATCTATATTTACATTGATTAAAACAATGATAATAATATTTCACGGCAGTGATTATGGAAGCTTTCATCATTCCCCTTTTATCCATTTTATAAAAAAAGTAAAAGGCATTAAAATGAATCAAATGATTAGAAAATAGCCCATTTTAGAGCTTCTCACTTAAAGCTTCCTTTTACTCTGTTATTAAAATGTGATTAAATTCTCGTAATTTGGAAGTAATTGTTCTGAAGTGAAAGTTATTTTAGCATCAGACTCAGATGCTGGGCCATATTCCTTTGTCTGTGGCAAGTTCACCAACTATGAAGTAGTAAATGTATTTCTTAGAGTACTTCCAATTAAACCAAAAGGAGTAACCTGATGAACTTCTTAATATTGATGTGATAAATAAACTAGTTTCCAGTAGCTAATTATGTATTTTATTCTATAAAGCATTGTTTAATGTGCAAGATTGTAATGTTTTTAATAAGCCCTCTTTTTGTATAATTTCCCAGTGGTGACGCTTTGGACACAATTAAGGTCAGAAAAAATGCTTGTGCTGTTTCCGGTACATTTAACAATAAAGTAACTCTGGGGAGATTTGTATATATTTTTAATTGTAACAATTTAACCTTCAAACAGCAGTGTCTGGTAGAGTTGACCCAGTAAAACTACTTGTAATTATATAAGTCGACCTCACTGACCTTTGATAGTAGTCTCTCTTTATCAGATAGTCAATTTCAAATGATGTTCAAGCAGAAATCTTAGTGGATAGATTAAATTGTGTCATGAAAGCCACCCTTTAATGTTTTGTGAAGTTGAAGGTTTAAATGAGGAGCAGTTGGGCTGATTTACATTTGCAAAGATTGGAATGCTAGACAAACAGCGAACCTATTTATTTTCCAACTGGGTAGCTTTGGAAATTTATCCTTATTCTAGCTAAGTAGATAGAGGGGAAAATAGTGTAATAAAAAAAGTAGTTTGAAAAGAATTAGCTTTCCTCTTAAAGGAAGATTGGTCTGTTTATTTGTGGAATTTACTTTTTTTTCCCCAGGATTACTGCCTGCTGATGATGCTGATTGAAAGTACAGACTACGCCCTGATCTTGAAATCCTGCAGTTGTTTGTGGTCAAGGCTATTGGATACAATGAACATTCAAGTTTGGACTTTAAGTATATCTTCTTTTTATTAGTTGCAAACTATAAACTTGAAATATTGTGCTTAAAAAGTAGTGTTTGAATAAACCAGTTTTTGTAGATTATCCTGATCATTAAGATATGTTGAATAAAAGGAAATATTTCTTTTGTTGGGCAGGGGTAAGTAGCCAAATTAGATACTTATCTTTTATGTGAGATTATATAAAGTAGCATGCAGAATATATTTGATTACTGTTCAAATTTTTCACTTTATATTAATGTTGAAATTAATTTGAACTAATAATAAAATATCCATCAAAAATAAATAATTTTAATAAAATACTCTCGTGTTCCAGCTGATGTTATTGAATCTTATTTTCCCCTAAAAACCGACTAAACTGGAAGTACTTTTTCAACTCCATACTGTCTAAAATTTTGCTTTAATTTGTTAACAAGCCTCCAAATTCTATTTGCTATCAAATAAAAACGTGTTTTGTTTTGTTTTGTTTTGTTTTGTTTGTCATGTTGTGTCATGTCATCCTTACCTTCAGGGGCCTTGAAATTTAGGTAATTTCTATTTGTAGATTAATACAATCGGAGTAATTATAGTGAGAAAAGCACTGAGCCAAGAGCCTGGGGATTTGGTCCTGAGTCCTGTGGCTCTCACCTACTCAATGCAAGATATAGGGTGTATTTCATACTCTCTCTGAGTCAGTTCTCTGTGGGTAAGATAAAACAACTACATCACTGGATGGTAGGAATGTTAAAATAAGAAGTATATGAAAGGCAGAGAGACATTTGCAATGAATAGGGTTCAAATTCCAACCTTCCATTCACAATATTGAAAATGAAACTTCAGGATTTTTATCTTTAACATCAGTAAGTTCTGTAAGTTGGCAGTAAAGAGTAGAAATGTAATATGTAAAGCCTTCCCTCAATGTTTGGAATGTAGGTAATTAAAATAATCACCTTTTATAAATTACTTACCATGTGCTAAGGCTAAGCATGTATATACAGTGATCACATTTATTCCTTAAATCCAACTGAGAAAGCAAATATTAACATTGTCTTTTTCAGATGAAAAACCTAACACTTCCTCCCAGAATTTTAAAATCCTGCCCAAGGTTCCATAGCTAGAATGTGTATGGTAGAGGAAGGAAAAGCACCCTGGTCTCTTTGGATTCAAGATCCATGCTTTTACAATTCACAGTAGCCAAGACATGGAAACCTAACTGTGCTTTCACAGATGAATGGATAAAGAAGATGTGGTGCACACACACACACACACACACACATACACACAGTGGAATACTACTCAGCCACAAAAAGAATGGAATAATGCCATTTGCAGCAATATGGATGGATGTAGAGATTTCTTTTTAATTTTAATGTTTTGTTCATTATGGATTTTTTTGCATCAATTTTTTAATTAATTAATTTTGGCCATGCCGCATGGCTTGTGGGATCTTAGTTCCCTGACCAGGGATCAAACCTGTGCCCCCAGCAGAGGAAGCATGGAGTCTTAACCACTGGACTGCCAGGGAAGTCCCGAAAGATTTTCATACTAAGGGAAGTACGTCTAAAAGAGAAAGACAAATACCATATGATATCACTTACATGTGGAATCTAAAATGTGACACAAATGAACTATCTACGAAACAGAAACAGATTCACAGACATAGAGAACAGATTTGTGGCTCCCAAGGAGGAGGGAGGGGTAGGGAGGGATGGATTGGGAGTTTGGGATTAGCAGGTGCAAACTATTATATATACAATGGATAAACAACAAGGTCCTACTGTATAGCACAGGGAAACATATTCAGTATCTTGTGATAAACCATAATGGAAAAGAATATAAGAAAGAATATATATATAGTATAACTGAATCACTCCGCTGTACAGCAGAAATCAACACATTGTAAATCAACTATACTTCAATTTAAAAAAAACAAATAAATGACTGAAAGCAATTAAAAAAAATCCATGCTTCTACCTGGAGGCTGTAAAGCATGAGGCTATGAAGTTACATAGGTTTTTTGTATTATTATTACTTCTTTACATAGCTTTTCAAAAGAGAACCTATTATTCAATGAGATGTTTGCAATATAAATGGAATTCATCTAAAATATTCCTACCTGAGATATGTTGATACTAATATGTTGTCAACTGGATAAAGTACCTTTTATGTGCATATCAATTTATACTTAAAAGTCAAAATGAAACAGAACATAGGTGAGGAATGTCACACACGTATAACTTAAACAAAACAGCTTTGAAAGCTATAGTTAAGAACAGATTATAATTGCTTTGCAATTAGCATTGATATCTTCCTTTAAAATGTCCTATACATAAACATGAAGAAATTAGAGGAATAGCAATGCAGATATCGGACACCTAACAAAATGATCTATAACTGTGATTTTGTAAGAAAGGCTAATTTCCAATGTTCTATAACCAGGTCCGATGAGATTTAGCATTTCAGAAAAATATTATAAAAATAGTGATGGCCAGAGGATAACGTATGTATATATAGTAATAGGTCAGGCTAAAATTCTTGAAAATAAACTGATAATCTTCCTTATAAATTAATCTTAATCGCTTGTGATATAGTCAGTTCAATTAATTCTGCCATCATTAAAAAATATGTTAAGGAATAAAAAGATGCCCAATCAGATTATTAAGCCACCTAATCTAAATGTTTTAGAGTTAATCATAGATTTAATTTCCAGATATTTTGGAATAACTCTAGTTGAATTCACACGGTCTTAGAGACTTGAAAAGTACGGACAATAATTAAGAAACCATCACTATCAAATACAGGG
The DNA here is from genome assembly GCF_951394435.1 of Stenella coeruleoalba. Taxonomy (NCBI): domain Eukaryota; kingdom Metazoa; phylum Chordata; class Mammalia; order Artiodactyla; family Delphinidae; genus Stenella; species Stenella coeruleoalba. Next base: position 88,947,944 of record NC_137157.1, on the reverse strand, counting down.
CTTAGAGTAGTTTTGAGCGGGTTATCAAATGCCTCTGCTAGGAAGCTTTCATTTGTGATATCCTCTTTAAGAATGAAAATGTTAACTTAGTCATCTTATTTCTCTAACATTAGTGACTGCCAATTATAATTAATTTCCATTTCCACAGCACTTTAAAAAGAAAGGGGATCCATTCCATATTTCCAATGTCTCTATTGTTCTATTTAGCATCTTCAGTTACTAAAAGATGGAGATTTTGATACTGTACTGTGTTTTCAGTAAGAAGTGCAGGTTATATACTCATTGTACACCTGTGAACAAATTTACTGTCTTTTCCCAGTGACAGCCCAGTTGTCATCACACAATGCATTCCGAACAATCTTTTCTGTACCAAGTTTCACTACCCACACCACAAATCCTATTATCAATTATTTAGCATCCACCTTTTTTTAACTCCACTATATCTACTCCCATTTATACCCACTTTGTCAGAAAAGCAAATCTTCATCTCGAAACAGGTCAGGGTCCTCATACTGGCTCTGAATCCAGAGATTAAATCCAGACTGCCTGGGTTCAAATTTTGAATCTACCCTTTTCTATCTGTGTAATCTTGGGCAAGTTATTTAGATTTTCTATACTTCAGTTTCCTCACCTGTAAAATGAGGCTAATACTAGTACCTACTTCTGGGTTATTTTGAGTATTAAATGAGTTAGCACATGTAAAACAGAACAATGTCTGGTGTGTGATCAGCACTGTATAAAAATTTGCTCTCATGATTATTTGCTAACAATAATCTTCTCACCTTTGCTTAGCTATTCCTTAGCCAGGGATATTTCTCCCTTTTTTCCATCTACGTAAATTCTAAAAATTCTTTTTTTAAGGGAATATAGGAGTACGGGAGTAAGAGGTACAAACTATTAGGTATAAAATAAGCTATACGGCTATACTGTACAACACGGGGAACACAGCCAATGTTTTACAATAACTATAAATGGAGTAGAACCTTTAAAAGTTGTGGATATTGTACCCCTGTAACATATAATATTGTACAGCAACTATACTTCAATCAATCAATCAAAATTCTGTAGTTTCCATTCCCTCCATCAGTATTCCCTGACCCCGTCAACTTATTCTGATCTTTCCCAAAGCACTTATTTATTGGTGTATCATTTACTTTGGTATTTCAAATTTTCTCATGAATGTGTAACAGGTTTCCCACTCTGGGCAGCAGTGCTGAGGTAAATGAACATGAGTAAATTTTCTTTTGAACCCTCTGAAATACCACCGTAACCTGTACTACCACTTGAAGTGGGTGGGCCACAAATGTTGGTTAAGAAAGACTTATTCCAGAACTGAATAGCCTTAAAGAACAAAGATGCTTTTGATGAATAATTTAAATTTGGACTCATGTTGACTTTAGCTCACTGATTTCCTACCTTTACAATTTCCTCTCTCTACCCCATATTCCTCCACGTCCCTACAAAACTCCCTCTCTAATCTCTGAGCACACTGAGCCACTTTTCATTTCCGGAGCACATTACTTGCTTTCACACCTCCATGCCTTGCCTGCTTCTCCATCTGTCTGGAAAATCCTTTCCTCACTGCGCCCAGCCTTCTTCACTTCTTCCACGCCCCCACCAGACACACTTCCTATATCCTAACCAGTCCTAGAGAGTCCTTTAACACGCAGGACATCAACCCTTTGGTGCTTTCTTAAGACTTCAAGAAGCACAGACCTCTCTTCCCTCAGTATAGATCTGTTTAGCATTGATTACATTCTTCTCTTCTGTGAGTCTTTGATGTCATGTCTCTCCCTAAACTCTAGACACCCCTAAGAGAGAAACTGGATTTTATTCACCTCTGTTTCCACAGAGCCTAGCACAGTGCTTTTTTTCTTTAATGTTACACAGTTCTACATATTTGAGGCAATTTCATTACAAACAAGCATTTTTTCCCTTCTCTTATAAAACCATCATTTAGTTTCCTAGAATTTTCTAAGGCGGGGGGCTTACTCATCTTTAAGAAATTAACCTATTACTCAGAATTTTCCAATTCTGAATGAGATTCATGTTATCATACAAGATGTTCAAAATAACCTTTTTCAGGTCCTTTCAAAATAGATGAACTTTTAGATTTTAATTCAGGATTCACATTTTCAGCCTTACCCTTTTAAAAAGGACAGAGAAGATCACCCATCTTGAAAGTTCATTGTTACTACTATCTTTTTTAAACATTCAGAAATGCTTTAGAACTTAATGATATTGTGATTAAAAGTTAAGATGAAATGACTTGCTAAATAAAATTATAAGCATTTATAAAATCATAATTTCAGGGGTCAAGAAAGTTTGCTTAAGGGAAAGTGCCTGTAAATTACCTATTGGCCTTGTGTGTCACTTGAAAAGGTGCAATACTAAGACAATGATTTGGCTACTATGAGTAGAGGCTCCTGAGGCAGATGGCTTTATTGGAGAGATTTCCCAAGCAGACGCCAAAGGATAAGGAGAGTCTCCTATATTGAAAACTTCTGGATTCAGAGTAACAAAATTTGTCTGCTTTGCTTGACTGATGAAGATTAGCTGACTTCTTGCATTAAAGAAGTTTGTCTTGTAGAGATGGAAGTGACAAGACAATAACTAAGTGTTAATTGTGCATAACCAGCACTAAAGATATTCAGTCCCATTATGGCATGTAATAAATGAAGCGCACACAGAAATATATTAGGTACTTTAATAATGATACTAGAACAGTATTCTGCAGCAATAAGAAAGTGAACAGTTTTAGAGTCAAAATTTAGGAGTGTTTGTCTTACTTGACTGAGTTCCACTGAGGAGACAGACGTAATTGTGAATGCAACTTTTTATTTCAATGGTGAGATAAAATTGATATACGATTTGTAAATAGCATTAACAACCTACAATTACTTTGCATCATAATAGAATTCAGGCTGGGTTTAGCACTTGAATGATGTTTTAATTTTCTGTGTAGAACACGGATAAAATGGGTAAGCCTGCCCTAATAGAAAAATGGACAAAAGGAATAAACAGGCAGTTCCCTAATAGAAGAAATATCAAAGGGTCACTAGTAATCAAATAAATGCTAATTAAAAATGATAATGAGATACCATCTTTCATCCCTCAAGGTGACAAGGATTTCTTTTAAAATAATAATTCCCAGTGTTGGAATTTACGTGAGGGAATGCATTGTTTTTTCTTTTCTGGTGTAAGAATAATTGGTATAACTTTTCCAGAGAGCATTTTGGCAATGTATAATGTAAGCCTTTAAACTGTTATATGGTTTGTCTAATTAACTATGCTCCTGTGAATTTAGCCTGACACAGATTTGAGTATTTGTTTATAAAGTCCGCATTAGATTGATAATACTGATGCTATAAAAACTTGAAGAAACAACCTACACATCTGATGACAGAAGACTGATATATGATATCATATTTAATGATATATGAAGCTTTATGCATAAAACTGAACACAAGAAAGCTTGAAATGTCATAAAGGAATTTTTAAAGGCAGGGAAAAATGTACACTATATTAATGAAAATGTCCAAGTGACAAACATTAGGATTCTTCCTTGTCACTTTCCTTTAAGATGCTTAAATGTGGTTATAATATAAAGTATATGCTATATATCATTTGCCACATATGCATAGAAAAATGTATGGCTAGCCACATACCAAAATATTAAAATAACTTCTTTTAGAACAGTGAGACATGGGACAATGTTATTCTTTATCCCTTTCTATTTTCTAAATTTTCCTCTATAAGTATGTAATTGTTTATAAGTAGAAAAGCAGTAAATGTTATTGTTGCACAAAGATAACTCTATTGTTAGTAAATGCTATTAGTGGATGAAATGTGGTAAGTAAACAAAAATATTCTAAATTTACTACTAATATACCTTTAAAACATATACACATAGAGGCTCATGCATATTAATGAGTCTGCAAGGATGTGTGGACATTTGTGTTTTTGTATTCATATCCTTACAATAAAAAATATGTGCATTTGATAATTTACTTTTGGTTAAGTGTCACTACAGACTGAATCAACCTACTTTGATTCCAAATATCTATTGGGAAGACTCAAGATGTTGCAAGATGACTTCTTGAATTATTTCCTGGGCAAATTATACATTGTGAGGTATACAAGGCCAGATTCTGAACATCTACATTTAGCAGGAGATATCTTATGTAAAAACCAAGTTAGTGAAATATTATATGGTAAAAGTAAATTATGAATATCAAGGTAAAAGAACTAAATTTTGAGAACCTATTGTGTTCCTGGTACTTATAAATTCTTTCATTTAATTTTCAAAATCTGCAGGCTAGACGTTAGTGTCTCCATTTTAAGGATGTGCAAACCAAACTCAGAGAAATAGTGACTTACGCAAGACTGCACAGCTAGCATATGGTGGGGATGGAATCTGAATCCAGTTCTCACTGTAAACATCATACTCTTTCTACTACTCTATAGCGCCTCGTAAGAAGATACTGCATCTAACTGTAAAACGGCCAATTATAGTAACTGAGAACTTGACAAAACTAATATTTACTGAATATTTTCCATGTTCAGGTGTTTTCACACCTGTGCTGAATTTATTTTCATTAAAATCCATCAAGTGCAATAATTTTTGAAATGTATTTTAATGATATGTATATTTTAATACTCTAACATCCTCTGCATTTCTTACGTAAAACCGGTATGGTAGTATATAGCTCACACTAGAATTAAAAGTTATTATTTTTACTTTGGAAAAATGGAAGGAAGTCATAATACTTTGAGATGAGAGAGTTCTCTGAAATTGACTAATCCAGCTCCCTTATGTTATAAAGGAGGAAACTGAGGTCCAGAGAACTAAAATAGCTGGTTTATGCTCACACATCTTGTCAGGGAGAGTCCAGACTGGAATTCACGTTTCTAGATTCCCTGTGCAATACTCTTTCCATCGTCCAATGCTGCCTCTCTGATGCTGATAATTGTATCCAACCTCGCTCCCAAAGAGATTTGAAGCAACTTGAAAAGTACACATATAACAAGGTTAAAATTCAAGATAAGAAATCAAGAGATAGGGCAACTGTAAGTATGAAAAATAAGATGAATACACACTGCCTGCCACAAATTCCTGTGTATTTTCCTCAGTGTAAATTTGTTTGCTCACAGAAGTAGTACTAAAAGTAAACATACTTTAAACTTGCTTTTTAAAAGACAGAAAAACTATAAAGAATGAATAAGAAGAGAAAGTCTTCTATAAAGTTTTCATATATCTCATTGTTCATTTCCTATCACATCCTGTTCTACGATGCAGTTCTTTAGGGTAGAAGGGTAGTCTTGCGACCCTTCTCCTTCTCTGTGATATGTTTCTGGCCCTGAATGAATGGTTGCAGGAAACAAAAATGCTGAGATAAGTTGCTTTAAGTAAAGTGTACTAAAATAATTCCTGCCTATTAAATACATAGCCAGCAAAGAGAGATTTACTGTTTTTTTGCAGAATGAAATCTGCTTACCTCTGATTACAGAGCTGACACGCAAAGCAGTCGAGGTGGTAAACGTTGTCCTTGGCGCGCATCACCATCTCAAAGGCAGGAATGAGCTTGCTACAAGCAGCACAGTTTCCCGTTACACCGAAGAGCCTAGAACAATAAACATTATTGTCAAACTCTTCCAGGGAAATCTGATTTGGTAACCAGAGAAGACGCTAATAACACCCTATAAGGCTATCAATACGCAATGCCTTATGACGCACACAAGTGAGTTTTATCCTAGGTGTATACATAAATAGTCTTTGGTGATACATACTCAGTTGACCTTCCTTGATGAAAATCACATCTTGTTTGAGAGGAAAAGGAAAAGACAAATACATTAGGAAGCTTACCTAACTGCACACAAACAGAAGTCAACAGGGGTGAATTCACAGCAAAAATCTTCTACTTGTTAGAATATAAAATACAAAAGCAATGTAACTTTGATCTCAGTGCCACATATTAAACACTTTAGTTGGAAAAGAAACCCATTTGAATGACTCACTATTTTCTGATACTTAGTTACTAAAAGCTTTGCCATTATTATTAAAAGAACATTTATGAACCAGCCATTTAAATAGTCAAAAAACATTAGAGATGCATGTACCTCATGGCCCTATACCATAGTTATAGCTATGATTATGTTATTTGGGAAGCACATTAAAATAAATGAGGCTGTAAACTATATATAGCTAGACCAGGAGTTGAAATAGAATATACTGTAAGAGCCACTGGAAAAAAGGTATTTCACAAAGTCCTGTAGATTCCTGAAAATAGTTATTGTAATGACCTAAAAAACAGTACAAAATAAAATGTCTCTATAGCTTCATCATGGAAGAAATAAAATATTTTACCCATTTGCACTGGCAATATTTAAACCAAGTTTCTTTAAAGTTGCTAATGGTGGTGAAGAGTTATTATAAATAATATTCCGTGCATACAAGTTAATGCAGTTTTTAACTAGGAAGCAAACTAGATGAAAAACACCACATCTGCCAGTTTTCTTTTTTCTCCAGCATCAGGCTGACAGGAGAAAAATATAATGGCTCTCATGGGAAAGACCAAATTAAAAGCAGTTCTAAACTAATGAATTCAAAGGTGCTATGGAGAAAACTCATTTTAGTTATAAAAATGTACTTTAAAAAATCTTAGCCTTTCATTTTATTGAATTTAAGGATTACATGCAAATGTGCTGAAGTTTCTCTACTTATCACTCTCTATATTCTCCAAAGATAGATCTTTGCTTAAGGCATGCATATTCATTTTCAAGTTTATAACTATTTCCTCTTACCAGGCTAATGACAATTGTCAGGAAGAGTTGTGAGAACAGCTTCTAAGTGTCTGGCAAAACGTGTAATAAATGTTTATGATTGTGTTTTTGTTAGATGGTCTCTTAAAGAACGTAAGCACCTTGAGGGTACAAACTGTAGATGCTTTTAAACAGTTTGCTAGCATAATCTGGGCTCTTGATAAAAGTAAGCAAAAGGTTTCTATGTCAGAGACTAAATCCAAAATCATTAGGCACTCCTTTTCCTGAAAGAATTTTAAAAACGTTTTAATAGTCTTATTTTAACAAATATAACTCTAATAACCTGTGTGTTCTCAGTTTACAGTCCCTACTTTGGGAAATAACTTTTCTGTAAAAAGAACTTCATTGAAAATGTACTATCTCCCATTTCCTCCTGCATCATTACAAATGAAACCACCACAAACGAAAGCTTTCATCCTATTCTTTTGTCAGCAGAATTTTCTCGTGCCTTCTAACACTTCACATTTACTTTTCTGCGAATTCACACGATCAGGAGTCCCATCACTTATGTGGGCCGTTTGTTTCTTCTGTGCTCCTGTTTATTATTTTTGAGAAATAAGGAAATCTTAAAAGTTCTCTACTCCATGCATATAGATGCACTTGTGCATATAAAATGTGGTTAGGATGAGAGAAAGCAGTTTTTAAGAATGACTCAGTTTGCTTATATCTAATAAACATACACATACACACACACACAATGCCATTTTGAAATTCTGGACAGAGTTTCCCCCAATTTCAATTGCTCTCGCTAGCTGAGCATTTATCAGCTACCTGATTAGAATTTGTTTCCACACAAACCATTGATCATCAGCCTATTACTAGGCAAATGACAGTTAATTACCCACTACATTAACCACTGGGACCTGAGACCTGCTTCTGCTGCCATCAGTCAACATGATAAATGTGGCAAGTTCAGTAATGCATGGCCAGCCCTGAGCTGCCTGCTATACTGCGAACAACCCTCAATCTCACTTCCAGGCCCAGGAAAATCTATGGCAATCTGCATAATTACAAGCTCTGGGTTAATAACAGACAAATGATTTGTTGCATCTAAACAAAGTCCTTGGAATGGTCCTGGTCTCTGGTGGCTGCCCGTACAGCTTGCTGCCACGAGTGTACTTTCCACTACAATGTGCACAAAACAGTACTCTGACGTTACAGCCTTCCAATTTGTTGCCCTCCAATTTATGGATTCTGCATATGTGATTTTTAATCATTAAAGGACTCTTGAAGCAATATTATCTTAATTATTCTCTGCTGCAACCAGGGAATTAGGCTTCAGATAAAATTTTCTTCTTCCACGCACTTTCCCTGCCTCGCTGGAGGGCTCCATCAGTTTCCATCTACACCTGGACTCTGAAATCCTAATGATGAATTATTGCGCCTTTCCCTAAGAGGGTGAACCTTACAAGGGAACATTTTACTGAACTGTCAGCTCACAGACTGAGTGCGGAGATGCGGAAATCTGATCTAATTTACTGCAAAACGATGCATTTGTTAGACTTTTTTCCTCAGTTTTGTCCAAGGATCAAGAGATCTTTCTATAGCCACGTTCATGTTCTCCTTTTTCTCTGTGGGACAAACCGAAGATTCTCTGGGGGCAGGAACCAAGTCTTTTTTTTTTTTTTTTACAAAATGGGATTTTCAAAATATATAATGTTATCCTTTGGTTTTCAAACATGCCATTTGGATTTTCAGGCAAAAAGAATTTTCAATATATTTCAATTAAGCTGAAGGCATGCATACTCCTCATTGGTCAGATTTTTTTCAAGTATGTCTAAGAAATATTCAGGAAGAGTCTCTTAATTATCTAATTCATTTAGACGATTCATAATCTGAGAAATTCTTGTAAACCCTTCCTCTTCATCCTCACTCCCAGACTCATTTATAAGGATGTTAAGAGGTATCCACTTTTCCATGTAAGCTAGAGATCTCTGTAATCTCTTGTTTATAGTGCTTATGCAATCTTAGTAAGTAGTATATTGAAACAAAGCTTTATTTAGAAAAGAAATTTCTCTGAAATGTACCTAAATTAATCAGAGTACCAGCTCATAAACTTATGGTAAGGGAAGAAAATAAGGTCACTGATCCATTTTGTTCATCTTAAGGTGTCCTGCAGATTATTAAAGCATGGCAGGGGTTAATTTGCCAATTTCTGGGATGGATTGTTCCCTACCATTTATGTTCATAATAGGCTTAAGCCATATGACCTTTACCTTGTTTCTGACACACTACCAAAAGTAGACCTACAGTATAAAAGGGGACAACTATCATCTATACAATATCAGTGCGTATTACCATTTCAAGGGGTCCCAAAGGATGTTTCTATCCCTTTTCCATTCAATTTTCTTTTTCACTACCTGGTATTGGCAATCTAAACACAGACACAAAGATAAAAACCAAACAGACAACTTTCTTAAGAACTCAGCCTATCTGTATGCTGTATAACACCTCCCACGTGGTAGTAAGCATGCATAGAGAACTACTTAATAATTCTTGTGTATGGGTGGCATAGCAAGAACTAAGACAAGACACATTTATATATTTTAAAGGTCCCCAGAAAATTTTGCATTTTTACTAAATGTTAAACAGCTTTTGCTACCTAGTCATAAATCAAGTGAATTCTGTATGGGTTAGTATATATCCATTACTAAAGTTCCTGGGGGTGGAGGAGAAAAACTCAAGACATATAATCATTTAACATAGCAGTAATGAATATGGTTTACTACAGGCATCAGGGGGAAAATGAGTGTTCATTGTAGTAGTGTCTTTTATTTCACAGCACCAGATGTTTCTATAGATTTTTTACCAGGTCAATGGCTCAAGTCACTAAATCAAATTCCCCCAAGCCAATGGAAGCATAGTATTTGATGCAAATTAATTTATTATTTGGGGGAAAATGCATAAATAAATATCACTGCAGTAAACTTTAATTTTGAGCAAAGATCAAGCAACTCTCCTAGTATTCAAGCAACCCTCATTCAGTGACTTGAATACACATGAATTTAAATAATGGTTTATATTTTTTAAAATACTGAGGATAAGACTTGGTTTAGTTATCCTATGTGAAAAACCCTCCCTCTGCAGAATAACTAGAGATGAACAGAGAAAGGAAAGTTTAGTTTTCTAAGGATATGAGATTGTAATCAGTTGAAAAGATCTTTAATTTCTGACTGCCGGATGGGAAAGTTTTATTGAATATGTTCTGTGGGAAGGAATGGAACATTTTCACAGACTGAGAAAGGCAATTGCTTTTCTGTCTATTACAAATATACTTCTCATCTCCGTTTCTATTTCACTCTTTTAAACTAAGGAATGCAGTGATAGAAAATGAAAACACTTTAAACATTCAATTCTCTTGTTTTAAACGGAAAAAAAGCTCACCCATTACAAGGCTGAAGAGAGTTGAACCTATTGTTCTCTCTCCTGTTGGATTTTAGCCTGCACTCCACTGTCATAGAGATAAAGATAATGTGGGAGTGAAAAGAAGCAAAAAAGGAAACACTGAACATTTAAAAATATACCAAGGAAAATATAAGAAATGTTTAACGTTAGTTTGAACTGTGTTTCTAATTGTTGCACAGTTAGGCTACTCAGCACATACTTTTAGAATACATTTGTGCAGGCACATAGATGACTTTGAATTTTTCTGAAGTTAAGCTAAAAAAAAGCTTTAAAAGTTGACTATATTTTTTTGGGGGGGGGGGCACGCCACACAGCATGCGGAATCTTAGTTCCCCGACCAGGTATTGAACCTATGCCCCCTGCAGTGGAAGCACAGAGTCTTAACCACTGGACCGCCAGGGAAGTCCCCAAAATTGACCATATTAAAAAGGAACTAGATACATCTCCTGTTTAAAGGAGACCTACAGATTATTCCTTTCATAATTAAGCACTTTTATTCTATAAAATTAACTCTAATTTAGTGTATTAAGTTCAGCCTTGGTACAAGATAGTTTTTATTAATATAGGTAGATCATGACAAACAGGAACATAAAAGTCATTTGCTGAAAGTAATGTTTAATATATATATGAATATATACAGGTATAGTATATATGTATATTCTCTATATATGCTATATATATTCACATATATGTGTACAGTCTCTCTCTTTATATGATAATAGATATCTCTCTACATATCTATATATAGATATCTGTTCAGATGGATATATATAGAAAGAAAACACACACACACACACTCACCAGGTAGGTAGATATTACACAGAAAAAAGAGTTAATGGAAAAATTAAGTAAAACTTACTAAGTGCTTAACTACAATTTCAGTAAAAAACTACCAAAGGCCCATGCTATATAGTTGTATATTATGTGAAAATAAACAACTTGCTACCTGAAAATCCCAGAGACAACTTATGGTACAAACAGAAAGTTCAGGTTCAATGGACCCTTTGTTGTTGTTGTTTCTTGTTTTTTGTTTTTTTTCGGTACGCGGGCGTCTCACTGTTGCGGCCTCTCCCGTTGCGGAGCACAGGCTCCGGACGCGCAGGCTCAGCTGCCATGGCTCACGGGCCCAGCCGCTCCGCGGCGTGTGGGATCCTCCTGGACCGGGGCATGAACCTGTGTGCCCTGCATCGGCAGGCGTACTCTCAACCACTGCGCCACCAGGGAAGCCCAATGAACCCTTTTTCATGAAAGTGGATGCCTACTATGTGCAAGGTACTTAGCGAGAGACTCTGAGATGAATATGGCTGGGCGTGTGCTGTCGAGGAACTAGTGAGGACACTACCAGGACAGCAGGTGAGGGTGCTCTGCAGTCAAGCAGGATGGCAGTCACTCGGTCAGCTGTGCTGAAGAGCCAGGGGAGAGATGTCATTCGAAGCAGGGCTGGAATGACAGATATCATGTGAGAAGGCAGAGAACTGGTGGGAACTGAAAGTAGAGAATCTCAGGTGGAAGTTAGAGGGTAAGCAGAAGCCTGGAGATGGTCAAGGTCAGGGTTTATTTATGGTTAGTTTAAAAAAGGGCAGGGGTTCCCTGGTGGCGCAGTGGTTGAGAGTCCGCCTGCCGATGCAGGGGACGCGGGTTCGTGCCCCGGTCTGGGAAGATCCCACATGCCGCGGAGCGGCTAGACCCGTGAGCCATGGCCGCTGAGCCTGCGCGTCCGGAGCCTGTGCTCCGCAACGGGAGAGGCCGCAGCAGTGAGAGGCCCGCGTACCGCAAAAAAAAAAAAAAAAAAAAAGGGCAAATATGAGAGCGGTCTGTTAGGCTGAGGCTAGGTCAAGTAAGAAGAGAAGCCTGGAAGCCTGGATGAGTGACTCTGGCCTGGGTGACTGAGGGTTCATGTCTGGTGCAGCAGTATTTTCAGAGGATCCTCAGCATCTGTCTCTCACCCACGCTTCAGCAAAACTCCACTCTTCCTTGAATCAGACAGAATCGCCCTAGGCAGCGTGAGGCTAGGTGTTCAAACCAACACAGTGGGCTAATTCCTCAGCGTGTGCCAACGACCAGTTGGATTTAGAGTATCAGCTCATGATGCAAACCATTCAAACAATGTGGTGAGGATAATAAAATTACAGGTAAACAGTTACCCCTGAAATAGGAAGGGAGAAAATAATTTTTTAAAGGGATTTAAAAAATATATATTTATTTATTTATTTGTCTGTTCTGGGTTTCAGTTGCAGCATGAGGGATCTAGTTCCCTGACCAGGGATGGAACCCGGGCCCCCTGCACTGGGAGTGCAGAGTCTTCACCGCTGGACCACCAGGGAAATCCTGCGAAGGGAGAAGAGCTAAGTTTTTAGTTTTCGGACCTCTTGTGATCCTTACTTAGCACTATACTGGGAACGATAGAAAAATAAAGAGGAGTGCTAAATGTGAAGAAAGAGCTTTTGGTGGAAGCCATTGCCATCCATCTCTCTGGGTCTTGCATTTTAGGTAAAGGAAAGACCAAGGAAACAATCTAGGAAGACTTCGTTGCAGACTTGCAGAAGAACCAAGTCGAGTTCCATGAATGGCTGTTTAGGTGTCCCTGCCCTAAACAATCACAGGATCTAGTCCAGTTTGGGGACTGGGATACAAAATAGGTTGCTTTGGACTTTAGATAGTCCAGGAAAACAAAATAAAACAGCAATACCCTCCACACCTATAGTATAGACTTTTAACTTCACCATCGAGCTGGTTCCTTCTTTACCTCCAATCAAGTCGTCAGCCAAGCTAACTATACTTTCCCTCACTGTCTACTGCTATGCTGACCAACATGGTAACCAGCTGCCACATGTGGCTATTGACCACTTGGCGTGTGGCTAGTCTATATTGAGATGTGCTCTAAGTGTGACATACACACCAAATTTCAATGTTTAGCACAGAAAACATTTCGTGAATGATTTAAAAAATATTGAATACGTATTGAAATGATAATCTTTTGAATCCATTTGGTTAAAAAATATGTTTTAAAAATTATTTTCACCTTTAAAAAAACTTTCCTTTTAACAAGGCTACTAGAAAAGTTAAAATTAATCTGTGGATCACATTATATTTCTATTGGACAGCGCTGGGCTACATCCTCAGCTTTCCTTGCACCCATGGATATACAAGGCTTAAAATAGTTAAATAAATGGAGAGATAGAATTTTCTAATTGAAATTCATCCTAGAAACCTCTCTGCCAGTGTTCTATGCCTAAGGTCAGAGATACTTTATTATTTTTTTATGGAACGATAGTTGATTTACAATATTGTGTTAGTTTCAGGTGTACAGCAAAGTGATTCCATTATATATATATATTTTTTGAAAAAGAATATGTATATATTCTGAAAAAGATACATATATATATATTTTTCAGATTCTTTTCCATTATAGGTTATTACAAGACATTGAATATGGTTCCCTGTGCTATACAGTAAATCCCTGCTGTAGGCCAGAGATATTTTATTCCAACTTAAAAGTAGGTATGCTAATAGTGTGAAGCGTGATAGTGCACCCATAATCTGCAGTAGAAGACAATGTTCCACCTATTTTTCCAGTCTTAGGCTTACTCAGTGTTAGCTGCATTCTAAACTTATTATTTTCTTTTCCATGAAGGCAGCAACAGAATAACACGTAAAGAAAAATGAGCTGACGGCCTGTGCTACCTCCCCACCCTAGTGCTGCTATAAAGGGCAGGGGATACCCCACGTCTACGTACAGAAGCTCACACCACTATTTAGTATCAGAACTAACCTAATAACCTAACCCTCCTTACCCAAATCTGGTCCTTTTCTCACTCTACTTCTCTGTTTTCATCTGTAAAAATCTGGCGAGAGGGCTTCCCTGGTGGCGCTGTGGTTGAGAGTCCCCCTGCCGATGCAGGAGACGCGGGTTCGTGCCCCGGTCCGGGAAGATCCCACGTGCCGCGGAGCGGCTGGGCCTGTGAGCCATGGCCGCTGAGCCTGCGCGTCCGGAGCCTGTGCTCCGCAACGGGAGAGGCCACAACAATGAGAGGCCCGCGTACCGCAAAAAAAAAAAAAAAAAAAAAAAAAAAAAATCTGGCGAGAAGGGGTTGCACTGGACAAAAGTCTTTAAGTTGCTGACCTGAGGGCTGATTTACATAGAATTGGCATCTCACTCCACACCTGACTCAGTTAGAAGTTGCAAACGGTGTTTCAATATTATACTTCCACTTTCAACAAACTGTCAATTTCTTCTCATACCCACTTTCCAAAGCCTTATGAGCAGGTGTTTCTGCTGTTTATGATCATCACAGCAACCTACTGGGAGAAGCGATTCAGAGAAAAGTAAAATTGCGTATTTTTCCTTCAGCACTTGATGAGGATAATACTTCTGGGCAAACATGGCAATTGTACCAACATTTCATAGAATCATAAAATCTTAGTCCTCAAAAGAATTTTCTCTAGCTAGAACAGAAGAAATGTGTCAAGCTTGCTATTTATGGCTGTGATATGTAAAAGACAAGGTTTTTCAAATTTTTAGATACAGTTATGGAAAAGGCTAGAATAATAAGAGGTAGAAATAACAAGAAACAGTAAAATAAAGGATAATATATATGAACTGAAACTGGGAATAGATTTTTTAAAATAATAGAGGTGGAGATTTCAACTAATCATTATAGCATCTCTGCTCTAATTTTAAGTTTTTAATGAAGGGGAGGGCAAATCAGTCACAATTATATGAGCATAAAAAGTCTATGACTATTTTTACAGACATTGTGGGCAATTTAATCACTGTATATCTCTCCCTCAATGTAACTAAGGAAGTCGTTGGTAGATCAAAATAAATTACTCACTGGTTTTAGCCACAGTACAATAAATGCTAATTGGATTGTGCTATATACAACTTTATAATAAAAGTTTTAAATAATTTTTTAAACTGATAATCTATTCTATCATGAGTTTTTCAAAAAGCTTTGTCTACTTAAAATTGTATAGGTCTTTCATGGTGGAAACTTTTTAAGTAAGTAATATTTTCCTAAAAAAATCAGCAAGGAAGTCTTTTACTATCTTTACAGACTTCTTAGAGGCCCATAACTACCTTCTCTTTTAACTTTCCTTTTCACACTTTTATCTGTATATATTATATAATAAGTGAACAAGAAAGTAAGTGAAGAGGTATCTTATTTGAAAATATTATTTTTACCCATCTCAGAACTAATGAACCTGAAGCACTGTAATGTTTCAACAGAAAAGAAATGAGGAAACAAAGCATTTTCAGGGAAGTGATGAAGGTCATTTTGTAAACAGTTATTTGAGAACTAACCATGGGAAAGACCTTTCTTTGAATAAGCCAGTAATATTTTATATGTCAATTTCACCGTATTTCCAGGTGCCACTCACTCATTCATTCTGGCACTGACCAAGACTCACTAAAGCTCCACTGGGAAATTCTGACGCCATGATGGCAGTGTAATCGAAACTGCAATGCAAAAGTCATTTCTTCTGATGTAAAGTGTATCTTTCACAACCAGAGATTATGAGTTAGTGACAGTAATGGCTCCATTATTTATAAAAGGTAAATAAGTCACTTAAGCTAGAATAGGTAAGGCATTTATTTATTCTTGCGACTAGCCTGTAAAATTTCAGACAAACATTTCTTCTAGAATTAATTATTATGTCTTACTTCAAAGAAAAAGTGCTTTATAGGATAAGAGTGACAATCTGTCTGAGAACCTGTTATCTACAACTTAGTTTCAAATTTTATTTAAATCTTTTACCTTACTTCTTTGAAGAAACAATTTAATTACAATATTTTCTTTTAAAGTAAATAGCAGGACTTGGGACATTGTATAATTGATTTTATAAGTTAACTTTACTAAAGAAAAGAGGTGCAGAAAATGTTATCATAGATATTTACCTTCGTTTGTAACTGAGGATATTTTGTTACAGAGGCATCACAGTATACCCTAGCTCTGAATTCCATTAACATAAATCACCAAAGATTCATGGAATACATCTTATTTGTTCTCTTTTAAACATTTTCTGCAAAACAAATTTAACATCTGACACCATTTACTTCTTTAGAATTTTAATGGACAATTGTTCTTAATTCTTACAAGAAAGTGGTTTCAAAACTACCATTTAAAAAACTATCATTTAAAAAAATTATCATTAAAAGATCATATATGGATTAACTATCTATAATAGTAAGGGTATTCATAAGTCACAGTTTGTCCAGGACAAGCTGGCACGTATACCTTTAGCCCAGTCTAATTCTCAGCAGCGCTCTGTCTTGATCGAAAGCGTCCTGGGTTGAATAGAAAATTATATGGCAACTCTAGTAAAGCCAAAGATCAATGAGAATTCAGAGGTTTCAAACTTTCTGTTCTTCAGCTCCTTTTTTTACCCAAATAGTCATATTGAACTAAGTACCCTTCAAGGGCTTTTGTATAATTTTTAAATTCTGTGATTCTTCATTCTAGTTGGTGTAACTGGATGATTCAGGTAAATGTTAATTTGGAGAATCTGACTTTTAGTTGTCAGACTAAATTTGTAACACTCTCTTAAAACCCAGTTAAAAGGGAAAGTATACAACTTTTATTCAACATGAGTTAGTATTTTAAAAAAAATATATGCATATTATATATATTCAAGTTAAATTTTTAATTTGAGAAGCCTTTAAAGGATTTTTGAATTGCTTTAAAGTAGGATTTAGAAGAATTATAAAAATAAAGCCAAGAAAACAATTGTTTGTAGGCTTAGACAAATTCCTTTTTGGAATAAGAAATCATAAAAGATAGAAGAACCCCATCCCCCCCCCCAAAAAAAAACAGTTTTGTGGAAAGAAGTATAATTCTTGAGTATTAATTTGTCCAAGCTTGATGCTTTCCATAATAAATTATCACAACACTCACTTAACACAGCATTATGGAGGAGAAATATTGAAGTTAAATTTTTGTGTAGTAAAACTATACAAAAAGAATGACAGTAAAACCTGTAGATTTTTATATATACACATACAAAATCATTCATAAACATAAATGATGTTTTCTGCATATTTTTTTAAAGCATTTTCCTTTGTAAAATGTTATTTCCATAGCACTGAGTTTAAGTAAAGACTTCATTTTTGGAATGTGTATGTATTTTCTTTATAAAAAGATAGAGCTATTGAGGTATTTCCTTTGTTGTGTCACCTTTAGGACTTATTATTTGAAGTACTTCTTAGAAATTGCTATGCCACAGTGTCCAGAATTTTAACTATTCCTTAAACACTTCTAAAGCTGGATGTCAAACCCTTCATAAAGAGACAGTGTATTGGGGTGTGTAACATCAATATATATCCACCTTCCAATTTATAAAATACACTGAGTTCCGTTATCTCTAGAGCCACGCATATACTATTAACCATATAAAGCTCTGCTCAATGTCAATAAAGTAAATATTTTTGTAAGAAATCTACACAAACCACTTTGGGAAAATCTGTTCATGGAATATATGTTAGAATAATTTACTCTAAGAATATACATTAAGGCAGAATCTGCTAAAATATTTGGAATGAACTCATTCATCTAATTTTCTAATGGTGTGATAATACCACGTGGATATGAAAGTGGGTTATCAAAATGGGAAATTACAAATATGAAACCTATAGTGATTGAAAGCAGAGATGTTTTCAAAGTAATGAGTACAATTCTCAAAATACTTTTCTATGCATTTATTACATGTTTTCCTATCCAGATACATCTTATGAAGGATAAAATGACGCTTAAAATCACTTGAAATTTTAATTGTTTTCTATTAAAGTTGGGAATAAGCCATTTAGTTAAATCATAGATGACGGGGAAATATTAATTACAGATATTTCAATGTCGATTCATAAATGCCCATTACATAAACCTTCAATTAACATACATTACTCATGTAAATATTATCTGGGGTTAAGTGAGAAAATAGTGAATAAGGCTTGAAAAACTTGGTATCATTCGTGAACAAAGTCAGACATAGCAGAAACAAAGATTTCTAACTCAGACATATTGAGTATGGAGAAGAGAGGTACTGGATTTGTTGGACAGTTGATATTTACTGGTAACCAGAGGCCCTGAAAAGACAAACTTAAAAGATATTTGAACGCGTGCGTGCACGTCCTTCTATGTGCTTGTGTGTCCACGTGTATAAATAAAGTACTAACCTACTAGTTATCTCTTTTTACCCTCAGCCTGTCAAAAAAACCTGTCAGCTGCAAAAGCGATAAGGGGGGTAGTTTAAAGAAGATACTGGAGCCTTAAGCTTCTTAATGTGCCAAGAATCAATCCCATGAAAGCAAACAACTTGAAAACGGGTTATATGTATTTAGGAAAAAGCTCTCAGGCTCCCTTCCCAGCTCTGCTCCAGCCGGAACTGGCGTTCAAGTTTTCTCACCCTAATGACCCCTGAAGCAGCCCTGAGGGATTGCAAAACAAGGCCGTTACACAAGGCAGCTTGCTAATTGAGAAGTTGATCGGGGGTAGAGAAATCCTGCTTTACCACGTTAAGTGTCGAAATCAAGCATGACTAGATTGACATTGCCAAATCACCGTCTGGAGGCCACTCCACGCCAGGAGCAGCAGGGCTTTTCACACCTGATAGGCCCTCACTCCATCTACATCAAGTCACATTAAGAAAGGAATGTATTAGGAACCGGAGCCCGCGCCCGAAGCCCGTTACTCCACCACCTAACTGCTACTTCTCTTCTTTTCCCCAAGTAGCAGACGTGTCCACGTGGTGGACCTGCAGCTTACCTGTTCCCTCCGGAAAACCAGTCTTCCTCCACCCACTCTGCCCATCTTTGCTATTACAAAAAATGTTGCCACCACTAAACCCCGGAACCAGTTAGAGGAAGAGAGTAGGGCTCGAAATTTGGTATGACAGGTGGCAATCACGTGGATGTAAATTACAGAACCCTTGGAACGGTTTCTAAAGGATGGCTCTTCACAACTTTTTTCTTTACTTCCCTTCCTCCCTCCCTCCTTTCCTTCCTTCCTCCCTTCCTTTTTTATGAAGTTGCAGATTCACGATGTATGAGCAACGAAATCGCCTGAAAACGGATAGTGATTTAGACGCTGCATGGTGTGCTGGAGAGAGGAGAGGCCGCCTGCTTTTGAACTTTGAGTCCCCAGTCACGGATTTGCTGCTCTCCAACCTAAAATCTCCTGTGACAGATGGCATAATAGATATTCCCGACAGCCCGGACTGGCAGGCTGATATTACTTGGTGTTTTTTCCTACACTCTATTTCTGACAGGTTCAAAGCACTTCACCAACAATGTGTTTTAGGTGTGTATGTGTTTTTAGCTGAGACAATGGAATTAATTCATATCTGTCCTCTGTTAACTGCAGGGTACACAGGGAAATAAATAGCTTGTTTCCAACTGCAAAGTTTTTTTTTTTTGCCATTACAAAAAAATTCTTATATAAATTTGTAAAAGGAAAATTTATCTTTACCATGCTTATCGGGAGGTGGGAGGTGGCAGCCATTCTATAGGTGGGGAAACTGAGGCACAGAGGCAGCAGTGACTCGTCTCAGAACTTTCAGTCAATTAGTAGCACTGATGGAAACCTAGCAGGTCTATGTTTTCTGATACCCAGATGGGGGTGCTCACTCTACTGGATTTTATCTCTTGCCCTTAATCCACGTTGACCGATAAAACAGTGTGATAATATGGTAACAAAGAGAAACACACAAAAAACACACAAGAGAAAAGATATTTTCTTACCCAGCAAAAGGTGACAGGGCAATCCAATGTGTTATATAACCCAGCATTGCCTTCCAAGGCATAATCTAAGCTTAATATTACGATGTCTGTTGTGTTTTTTATAAAAGGTTCATCATTCTCTTTTGGAGCACAAAATTAATAAGTAAACCCACAAGAATAGAACACCACTAAAGTTGAGGCTTTACTTATTTTAGAAAACATAAGCATGAGATAAATGTCCACAAACTAAAGGTAATTCTGTCTACAGAGCATTTATAATGGAAAAAGCAACTAAAAGACTAAGTCCTCGCTGATAATTAGACCTCAGCAAATTAGACAAATCAGTCAAAAGATTTTCCTGTGCTTACATTTTAAAGAAACATCTCAAATCAATATGAAATCTGGTCAACTATGTAAGGGCTAATGTTTATTCAGTCTTGTCTCTGTACCTGACACTGTTCTAAGCATTTTACATGAGTTATCTCATTAACCCTCACAACAAATGCATGACGCGGGTGGTAGTTTATTCTCCCATTTTATGGATAAGGAAAATGAGGTATTCAGACTTATGTAACATGCCCAGAGCTGAACTACACGGATCTCCCTCTTACCCCAATAGAACAGAGGGAACTTCAAGGGCAATTCACTATTACCACCTCTTAAGGATCTCTTTTCACTTCCTGACCTCTAGGAAAGGCTTATACATACATAAAGCTAAATTCTGTCTTCTTAGACCTTCCACTCACTGGGGCTTTACTTAACAAGTTTGCTTCTCCTTATATATAACATCTTTCTCTTCTGCAGACCACATCCCCACCCTTCCCCGTCACATTCAATGTTGAAATGAACATTGGGACCATCTGCAAGTCCCTCACACCAGACTTCTCAAATTCATCTCTGACTGTTCTTCCTCCCCTCAGACCCCCAAAGCCAACCCTGCTAGTTCTCTCTCGTAAATGCCATAAGAACCTTTCCTTCTTCTTCCTTCTCAGAGAGATCCTTCTAGAAATGATCCTGAAGGAAATGCTCCTTTGCATGCATCATCTCTCCCATGGACTCAGGCTGTGATTTTCTAGCTGAATGACTTTTCTACCAACCTGCCTCGCCCTGCTCTCCACTCTCTACTCTGCAGCCAGTTAGCTTTCTATGACACAGATTCCATTCATTGCTTCTGTCTATAACCTTTTATGGCTCCTCCCTGCATGCAGAATAAATGCACAAAGGCATGAAAGGGTCACTCTGTCTGGCCCCAGTCTTCCCTTCCACAGCTCTGCCTCACCCTCAAAATATTCTCTCCTTGGACTTACCATCTACTTTCATGCCTGTTCTGTCATACCTGCCTGTTAACCCCCAACTAAATTTATTTTTCCTGGAAAACTATGACTCTTTTTCTATATTCAGCTCAAATGCCACTGGATCTATGAAATCCCTCTGATTTCCCTGAGGCAAAATGAGTAACACCCTCCTTTGGCTATTTAAGCACTTGTTTTCATATACTAATGGCCCTTACAGCATTGGTACCAGTTCATGTCCTTCTGTTTGTTTCTTTCTTGCTGGATAGTGAGCTCCCTGAGAGCACGCTCTCTCCTTTCCTCAGTGCCTGACACGTGTAAGATTCCTATGCTTTGAAATGACTGAATGACAGAGCGGGGCCATAACCGGAAATTAGCACTCTTCCCTTGTCAAGTAACTAGATTTCATATAGGAATTTTACTTATACCTACTACACTCATATCACCTATTTTTAAAAAAGCTTTATTGGAGTATAGTTGATTTACAATGCTGTGTTAGTTTCAGGTATGCAGTAAAGTTATCATATACATATATCCATTCTTTTTCAGATTCTCTTCTCATATAGGTTATTATAGATTATTAAGTCGAGTTCCCTGTGCTATACAGTAGGTCCTATTTTTGAAATCCCACTTTGAACTCAGTGTATAATGGTTATAACACCTGTAGGTGGAAGTCAAAAATAAAGTATTTAGAAGCTGTTACAAAGACATGACTAGACCACTATCCCCATGTCCTTTCCTGAACTATACCTTACAGAAATAACCCAATTAGGGCAAAGCTACACTAAGTAAAGCTACCCTAGGACCATGTTAGGCAACATCATCAGTACTTGCTGAAACTAAGAACAAATTAGGTCTGTCTTGGATCATATTCAAGATGGTTTAGGTGGCAACATCAGAACTTAGCTATTAGCAGCTGCAGAAAACTTGCAAGTGGTGTCATCTTTACTCATCATATCTGGTGACATTTCTTTACCATCATTACCCCACTGCCCTAAAGAGTAACACAAAGCACAGGTCATAATATGATGTATCTAACTTAGGTAGGCAGCTCTAAAAGTGCACCAACATTCAGCCTCCATGTTGTGAGGAAGCCCAACTCCTTCTTATTCTCAAGATCCATCTCCCAAATCTCCTTTCCAGCTTCCAAAACCTTCTCTCACTGCAACTCTTCCATGCAGCTCAGCATATTTAAAATCACATGCATATATAAAATCACATGCATACAAAAAATCACATGCATATTTAAAATCACATTTTCCTAACCATCTGACAATTATTCATTGCTATTTTGATGATATATGTTGTTACTTTATTGCAATCAAGCATTGCTAAGTATTTCATTCTATCCCACTCCCTCCTCCTGCCTTCCATTCAATATTTATTGAGCACCTACTACTTTCCAGGTTTTCTACCAGATGCTGGATACAATCAAACAAATAAGACCCTTCCCTGTCCTCAAAAGGTTTGCAGTCTAGTGCTGGAGTGATAGACAAGTAGGTATAACAATGACAACAAAAGTTCATTCTCTCCTCATAACAAACCAGTCTGCACACATTTGGAAGAGGATTTTTCCTTAAAACACCACTTTCCTCATTTCATTAATATGTTCAATGACTTTCAAAGGCTCCATATTACTGACATAATTATATTCATTCTGCCCAGGTTGGCTCTCTGAGCCAATTCTACAGAACCACAGTTCTCTCTCTTTTCTAAATTTAAGATTCCTAAATATTGCCTGTGGCCCACTTATACTAAAAATATTACCTATTACTGATCTGAAATTTAAATTTAACTAGGGATCCTGGATTTTGTTTGGCAACTCTGCACTTAATTGGACCAGCCCATTTGCCTCATTGTTAAATTTGCAATAGATTCCAGTGCTTGGGTGAGCAGCTACTCCATCTGAAATGTATTCTCTCCTCATCTTTCATACCAATCTCATCTCCTCCCATAAGTCTTCCCAAGCAACAGAGACTTTGCTTTGATCTCTTATAGCTTAATTCAACTTGGAAAATATTAAGTAACTACCTAAAGTGACAGTTATTGCAGCTGTCTCAAATAGAATGGAGTATCTGAGGCATTCTAAGAGAAATTTTTTCCTTCTAAAGATTGAATAAACTACTCAAGTTTGAGAAATATTGTTTTACCTAGTTCACTTGGACAATATAAATAATTCAAAATAATTTCTCACCTCTTCAGTGGGAGGAGCTGAGTAGAAAGGGAGTGAGTGGGGGGAGGGGTGGAAGTTGTGCTCTCTTTAGTACAGACCCATCCCAACCTGGGCCAGGCTCACATCTCACTCTAAAAATTCCATACCTCACACCTGTTAGGATGGCTATTATTAAAATGACAAGAAGTAATTAGTGTGGGTGAGAATGCGGAGAAAAGGGAACCCTCATGCACTCTTGGTGGGAAAGTATATTGGGGCAGCCACTATGGAGAACAAATGGGAAGGTTCCTCAAAAATTCGAAAATAGAGCTACCATATGATTCAGCAATTAATTCCACTTCTGGGTATTTAGCCAAAAGAAACAAGAACACTAACTTGAGAAGATATATGCACCCCATGTTTACTGCAGCATTATTTACAATAGCCATGATATGGAAACAACCTGAATGTTCATCAGTGAATAAATGGATAAAGAAAATGTGATGTATATACATGATGAAATATTGTTCAGCCGTAAAAAATGAAGGAAATCTTGCCAACATGAATGGACCTTGAGGTCATTATTCTAAGTGAAATAAGTCAGACAGAGAAAGACAAATATTGTATGATCTCAGTTATATGTGACATCTAAAAACAAACAACAACCAAAAAAATCCAAGACTTAAGAATACAGAGATAGATTGGTGACGGCCAGAGGTGGGGTTTGGGGAGGTGGGCAAAATGGGTGAAGGGGGTCAAAAGGTACAAACTTCCAGTTATAAAACAAGTAAGTCCTGGGGATGTAATGTAGAGCACAGTGACCATAGTTAATAATACTGTATTATATATTTGAAAGTTGCTAGGAGAGTAGATCTTAAAAGTTCTTATCACAAGAAGAAAATAGTAACTGTGTGGTGATGGATGTTAACTAGATTTATTGTGGTGATCATTTCACAATATACATAAATATTGAATAATTATATTGTACACCTGAAACTAATAAAATGTTATATGTCAATTACATCTTAATAACCAAATAAAAATTTTAAAGCACTACAATAACTAAATTACATTAATTCACTAAAAGAATACATTCAAGAAGAAATCATTCATAGCTGTATACTTTAATAAAGTCTCACTTGAAATAAAAAAGCAAAAAAATGTTCTTTATTCCAACGAAATATATTGCATTGTTAAGGTCTAGTATACTACACTTATACACATGCTTGACAGAATATATCATTGCAAATAGGTGACCTTTTCCAACCCAAACACTCTCTAGAGCCTAGTTAAAAAAAAAAAAAAAAGCATTGATTACAAAGGTCATAAACTTCCATAGGGATTTTTTTTTTAAAGAGAACAAAATTTCTTCTCTTCTAGCATTTTATATATATATATATATATATATATATATATATATACATACACCCCCCACTTACATTCACTTTATTAATATATTTAGAGAAACCATTATGAAATGGTTTGGCTGTTTTCCAATAGGCTTAAGAAACCAAAAACAAAGAATAATTCTAAATTTCTCTATTTGTTCAGAAAATTATCACCAGAAAGATAATGGCAGGCTTCACAGGGAGCTATTTGGCGAGCCACAGAACAGAATTAAAATCTAATGTATCTGATGCCACTGATCAGAAACACGTTTCCTGGTAGGTACTTCATACCCTCCCAGGTGTACATCTAATTAACTAACAAGTTAGCCGTGGTGTACCATTGGCTTAAAAAGGTAACACAGATGTATGAGTGAATATAGTTCTCTCGCTTCCTATAGGCAGCATTGTGGCACACTATGACTACAGTTACTGCAGACTAAAGTATACCCCTTGAACCTTGGGAACTTTGGCTAAATAACCTAATCATCTTGTGCCTCAGTATCTCTGTCTCAAAAATGGGTGTAATAATAGTTCCCAAAGGCTACATGAGATTACATCTGTAAAGCACTCAGCACAGTTCCCATCTGGTGGCAAATACCTCCTAAATAGTACTAAAAGATAAGATATAGAAGGCAAAGATTTTTGTCTTGTTTATTTTCACTGCTACTATCTCAGTATCCAGAATAGAGTAGATCCTCAAGAAATATTTGCCACCATCTGAGTCTCACTTCTGTTGACTTTATTTCACAATGTTAAAACCGACCCTCATCATTCCACTGTCATTATAACACCTTTACCCTCAGTCCAGTTGAAATTTTTCTACATTTACCAAGTATTTGTAAACAGAAAAATATAGGACAATCTTTTCAGTAGAGTTTTTCTTTAAAAATATTTCTTCATATAAATGCTGGCTGAATGCTTATGAATTTTTAAAGTTTTATTACCACTCAATGAATTTCTTTTCTTCTCCATTTCTAAAATGTCACTTTTTGGCATAGAGTAAAACTCCAATTTCTATTTACCTTTTCTTTTAGCTAGCTACTCTGCCAAATTTTCTTATTAATTCTTGAGTTTTCCCAATTATCCCCAAAGAAAATAATTCTCTTTTTAATATTTATACTGATTATTTCATTTTCTTATCTTGTTACATTAGCTAAAACCTTTAAAACAACATTGAAGAAAAGTGACAATAGTGGATATCCCTGTCTTTTTCCTGAGTTTAGTGGAAATGACTTTAGTATTTAACTGTTTTATATATTTGCTGTTAGGTTTAAGTAAATTTTCTTAATCATATTTAATTGGCTTCCTCTTATTTCTCTTTAGCTGGAAGTTTTGCAATGGCTGCTGAATTTTTATCAATTGCCTTTTTGGCACATACTGCTCTAGGCATGGTGTTTTCTTCTTTAGTTTGATAATACAATAAATGAGGTTGCAAATCAACCTGGTGTTCCTTCTTTGCATTCCAGAAATAATCTTACTTGTTCCTAGTGTATTATTTATTTTATACACTGTCAGACTAGTTGCTAATACTTTTTGAGTATTAATCATAAATACAATTAGTTTCTATATATTTTTATATTATCTTTATCAGGTTAGAGTACTATATTAGAGTTACGTTAATTTTGTATAAGTTGAGTTTTGGATATCGTTTCCTGTTAACATTAAATTGCAGATGCCAAGAAAGTTGCTAAATATATATGGCTTAAGCGTGGAGGAGAATAATGCACTGCAGGTAGAGATTTAAGAGTCATCACAATAGGAGAGGAATTAAAATCATGAAGACAGATAATATCTCCCAGGAAAAAGTATACCTCAATAAGATCAGTGTTCCTAAGGTACTTTCCTTCACACTGTTAAGTGTCTGATGGGGATGAGACACCCAGAAAAGAATCTGAGCTGTGTAGGGTCATGGCATCCAAGATAGTAGAAAGCTTTTATAAAGGAGTGATCAACATTATTAAAAGGAAAAAAAACTATAAGATGATCCCTGAGAAAATGTCCATTAGTTTCAGCAATTAGATATCAAGAAAAGCAATTTCAGCATAGTAGAGGTAGAAGCCAGATCACAAGTGGATGAGGTTGAAGAAGGGGAGATTATACTTCTAAAAATATTGGACAATAAAGGAATTGGACAATACCAACATATATCTGTAGGATAAGGCTTTTTCTTTCAGAACCAGAAAGTCTTGAGTATATTCATATGTTGAGGGTCAAAAGTTTATAGAAAAGGAAATATTAAAGATAATAAGGAGAAAGGAGATAACTCATCACAAGAAAACCCACAGGATACTGGAGGGAACGGAGCCAAGGACATAGAATTGGAAAAGTAACAGGAACACCTCATTCACAAAGATGAGATAAAACAAGTTAAAGATAAATGGAAAAGTAGATGAAATGTAAATGGTAGCAAGAAGCTGATTTATATCAAGCCTGATGGCTTCAATTTTGAAGGAGGCAGCAAAGGCATCTGCTGAGAATGAAGAGACAGGACAACTATCCAAAAAAAGGGTCTCAAGGGGAACAGTGAATGTTCAGTAGAGCTGTTGAAGGTCGTGGGCAAGGATGGCGGCCAAGTACAAATAACTGGCTCATCCCTTGAGGCTGGGTGAGAGGAAAAACCAATTATATGTGAGAGCATCAATGTATATTTTATTTACTTGTTTCCAGTAATGCTCAGCCATGCTATTGGAGTAGAAAAGCAGGGAGTGGTATACCAATGCCAATTTGTCACCCTAGAGCCTTGCTGGGCTCTGAGATACAAAGGCAGGCATAGTAGAAGATGGAAGTCTTGAATGGCCAACTGTTGGGTTCATGCCGGGCAGTGAAGGACAGAAGCCTGATAGATTTGACCAAATTAGGAGAAAAAGACATAATGGAAGAGCTGAATGCCTGAAATCAAAGAGCAGCTGTATTGCAAGTGAGTCAAGATGATATTATGGAGTTTAAGATTCCTGAGATGGGGATTTCCCTGGTGGTCCAGTGGTTGAGACCCCCATGCTTCCACTGCAAGGGCCATGGGTTCAATCCCTGGTTGGGGAACTCAGATCCTGTATGCCGCATGGCACGGCCAAAAAAAAAAAAAAAAAAGATTCTTGAGATAAAATATTTTCCTTTAAGCACAAGAAGCTGTATGTGATCCTAGGACTGGGGGGGATGTAGGGTTAAGGAGGTTCAACAAGTTAGGACTGGTTTCAGATGGGTCAACTGTAAATCTTTTCAAATCTCCTACAAATTATAGCAAGAGAGAAATTGACAGGAATGAAAAAGGGTAAAAAGTAGTGTAACCAGATTGTATGAATTTTATTGAATGACGATGCATTTTTATTAGTGGATGGAGATGGCTGTGTGTATCCAAGAGAATGCCAACTTCTTTTGGTTTCATGGAGCACGGGATTTACAAGTCTAAGTAGGACTGTGCCCTTATGGACAACTGACAGGGACACCGCCTCCTTAAAGGAGAGGCAAAATTCAGTTAAAGCGATGATGAAACTCAGTTAAAGACAATATTTTGATGGAAAAAGCCAAAATATTGTAGACATAGAATAATTATTGACAACGACATGTGGCTTCCAGAGGACCCAATGGAAAAGTGTTGAGTTGAGGCAGCAGTCAAAATACAGAAAATGGGGAAAGGGATGAAGTGAAGAGGATTAGATCAACATTGATGGGTGAAGGGGTGGTGGCAGTGGATTTGCCTTTCATTCAGTGATGAATAATTACAAGGTTGAATGGCCTGTTTAGAAGTGGATAGGAAAAGAATCTGAAAAAGAATGGATATATGTATATGAATAAATGAATCACTTTGTTGTACACCTGAAACTAACACAACATCGTAAATCAACTATAGTCTCATATAAAATAAAATTTTTTTTAAATTTTAAAGAGAAAAAAGTGGCTATAAGTTTATAATTTAAAAAGAATATGTAGATGGCCTCAAGTGTCTTAACTTGGGCATAGTGAGGGTCCCTGAAAACATATTGCCTAATCCCAGGGAAACTGCAATGGCTATGATGTTCAAGAAGGGGCAAAAGAGCTCTTTTCTCAGGAGGGCCTCCCACCTCACAGAGCAGTGAGCTCCCCACTGCAGTTCTCTCCGGGGTAGTTCACCCACTATGATTATGTAAACAATTTCATTTCCATGATTTCAAAATCTCCCAGGAGATTTCTGAAGCAGGGATATAACGGGTATATGTGGGATGCAGGATGGTGATCCTGTCTTCAAGAATTCGGGATGCTAAGAAACATTTTCAAACACCTCAGCCAACTGTATGGATTAAAAGGCCTGGTCACGTATTTAAAACCAGACTTCTAGGGTTCTGATTAAGAGCTCACATACTAGTGCTTATGGACCACATTAGAATTAGTTGCCAATATCTTAAATCTAAGAGATTTCATTTAAAGATCTAGAAAAAATATCTTGTTCATCTAGAGAAATCAGCAGTTTTAGGCTCACATTCTGCTGAAATAAAGTCATAGCTGCTCCCTTGGGATAGGACATGCAAGCCCCAATTCACTACATTATTTTACCTTCATGGACCCTAGAACCTGGAAGCATTTGGGTTTGTAATCACTGTCTTAGCCCTTGGTGAGATAATTATCCAGCCTATTTTATTTATGTGAAAGTATCACTGTAAGAAATAAGTTATTGATTACTACCTCATGAAATAAGATTTTCATACATATGTTTATGTTAAAATAATGGATTAACTCTGTGCTAAATAGTCATCTGGCAATAAAGATGAAAAGTTAACAAGATAAAATGTTATATCTGCTATAATCCTCATCCGACAGAGTGAGCTCAAACACTGTTCTAAATATTATTCAAATCCACCTATATTTTATATTTACGTAATATCCAGACCAGAGAATTATTTTCATCACGTCCTCCCTTTCCCAAATTACTTTCACTCAGCTATGTGAGCATTTCTCATGCATTATGCTCCCACCTCTATTTTTTTCCCATTATTGTTCACTCATTGCAATTATTCAAAATTCATCTTCAGATGAAATAAATAGCTCTGGATATCATAATAAAGAAAAATGTGTAAGAGAATACAAAAGTCTGGAGAATATATGAACATACCATGTAAATCTGAACAGTTGTTAGAAATAGAAAGTAAATTTGGATATGAGCTTCCTAGGAGACAAAGAAAAAAGGGAAGATGTAAATAATACTGACCCACAAAGCCCATGAAGAAACACCATTTAATCATTTAGCATCCCAGGAATTTTTCTTATTCTAGATTGGAGAAAGTTCAACAATGAATCTGTAGGACATTGTGTGATACAGTAAACAGAGTCTATAACCACATCCCTAAGACACTGCATTGTTTGCAGCTATTTATAAACCTTTTCTTCAATGCAGGCTAATGGTGAAACCCTGATGCACAATCCTGTAGAAGATTTTGAGGGGTCAAGGTCAAGTGTATAGCTCTCTGAAGTGATCCAAAGGATATATTTAAAACTATCAGAAGAACTAGCTTAATGTCTAGTTTTTCAGGTAATCAATCCACCATAGATACTCTTTCCTTAAGATAACTTCTTAAAAAATCAGGACTGAAAAGCAGCAGTCGTAATTGCTGGCAAGAACACAGAGTGCAGAGATACTATGACATGATAAAGTTTACATGAGGAATTTCAGAAACATAACTAAAAGGCGTGCAGAAATGCAGAGCTGAGGATCCCAACCTTCCTCAGCAAGGATTTCTGGGTCTGCTCCAACACACAGCTGAATCAGAGGCCCTGGACAGTGCGTCTGGACAATAGGCATTACCTTCTAGAAAAACCTCTCGTATAACATTGTCAGATTCGGGCCAACTGCCTTCTGGAGGACAACTGCAAAGACACTGCATTTCATCTTGGGATATCCTTTCTTGGCAGGATCAATTGCCTCCCTAGACTCATCCTAGGGTGTGGCAATAAGAGTACACCATCAGGGTAGAGAACATAAGATACATATCTTTTGATTCTCCACAGCAGTTGACAATGCTTTTCTCTATTTCTCTGATACCCAAGTTAAGCTCCTTGAAGCTCAGATTATTTATTGCATTACTTTTGTAACCCTTTTCCCAAAGGAACGTGTGATCCATACACAGTGGGCATCAAATATTACTGGATGGCATATTTGTTTTTAAAATGGTAAAATTAGGGCTTCCCTCGTGGCACAGTGGTTAAGAATCTGCCTGCCAATGCAGGGGACTTGGGTTTGAGCCCTGGGCTGGGAAGACCCCACATGCCGTGGAGCAACTAAGCCCGTGCGCCACAGCTACTGAGCCTGTGCTCTAGAGACCGCGAGCCACAACTACTGAGCCCACACGCCTAGAGCCTGTGCTCTGCAACAAGAGAAGCCACCACAATGAGAAGTCTGCGCACCACAACGAAGAGTAGCCCCTGCTCGCCGCAACTAGAGAAAGCCCGCACACAGCAGCGAAGACCCAACATAGCCATAAATAAATAAATAAATAAATTTATTAAAAATAAATAAATAAAATGGTAAAATTAGATCATACATCTCATCTAAATTCATGGAATTTTCTCCCCTAATATGACAGCCATGTGATAGCTTAAAAACACATGCTTTGTCATCCTTCAGTAGCAGTTTATTCATTAGTACATTCTTTGTTCTTCTGAAATCCAAAATATCTCATCACATCTCATATTTGTTAATTTTCATTCTCAAAAGGCCTTGTTACAAATCCAATGCATTTAATTACCAAACTATGCCCATAAGGGTACCTGGACAATAGCTTACATTTTAAATTGTAGTAATTGTGGGTGCTGCTAACCTGTCAATCTCAAATATATTTATAAGCTACACACACAGAAATGAAATGAACAAAGTGATTTCAGACTAACCAGCTCTGACTACACATTTTAAGAAAATCAGTGGGTGTGCCTAGGATCCAATGCTAACAATTTGCTATGCACTGCAGTGTTACAGCTTTCTAAATGGTAAGTAACTGTTTAAAAATTCCGAAGCCTTCTTAAAATGTTTCACTTAAACATTTCTGCAATAAAATCTTATTGAACTGTTGCTTTCATTAATTTTCTACAGACTAGAGACCAAGGAATTCAAGTTCGATTTTTTTTTTCTTTTAACTTCGGCTACTACTAGCAAATAAACTGTGCCTCTTTTTTAAATAAACCCCTGGCCTTGAGTTTTGGCCCCTTAATAGTAGTCTACATGGTTGACTACCCTTGGTGTTAAATTTTCTTAAATTGTATTTCTGTCAGTGTATCATTTTTTTTTAAGCAATGGACCCTATAATAGCAAGCACTGGTCTGTCAGGAGTGCATTTTACCAGCACGACACAAGTATTTTTCACTACAGGAGACAAACAATGATATGTATTACATGCGGTAAACACTGCCTTTGGTACATAAGGTTCTTTTAGCATTTATCTGTCTAAAATCTCACTGTGTCCTGAATGGGGGGTTGCCGGGGAGGGAGAGAAACCCTGCCTCATATTAATGTTGCCATTGGCTATAGCACAGTATTAGAAAGAGTCCACATGCACTGGATGTTTCTCATCAAAGCAAACCTAGATTTAATATTAAATGAACAGAGTCAGGTATATTAGCCCATGCTTAGTCCTTTTCTTCCAAACAATTACTACATCTCTCTTTTACAACTCTTTTCCCAGGTATTGGTACTCCCCTCCTTTTATTCACACGTATCACTACCAAACAACTTTCAATCAAGCTTAACAAACTAAATATTAAAAAATAAGACTGCTCTCCAAATTGGGGGTACATAAATCCCAGGGATGTTTAAACAAGGAATAGCCTTTCTATTTATTTGATATCTTAGCCTTTACACATTGCTTTCCTAATTTAAAAATGTACAATGGAGTATTTATGATTTATAAATATATATTTAAATTGAGGGTGCCCACTTAGATTTCCTTAGGAATAAAGGTATATAATCAAAACGTTTAGAGAACACTGTGAAAAAGAATACCAGTTAAGATACTGGCATTCAATTGTCCTTGCCACCAGAGGAAACATAAAAATCAAGACTACAAAGAAAACCTAAAGCAAGCTAACGTTTTATATATAACTCTACCCTATGGGATATTAAATATAATGCTTTACAAGGCCATAGAACTTTCACATGCTAAAGTGTGGAGAGCATGGGCATATAAGATATTTTAGAAAACTACCACCTCAGTTACAAAGAAAATCTCATGTTCAATAATTCCCCAAAGATTCAAATTCAACTTACTTTATGTAAAATACACTATAATCGTAATTCAACAACCCGTTCCAGATTCCAGACTCTTTTTTTTTTTTTTTTTGGCTGTGCTGGGTCTTTGTTGCCATGCGTGGGCTTTCTCTAGTTGCAGCGAGTGGGGGTTACTCTTCATTGTGGTGCGCGGGCTTCTCATTGTCGTGGCTTCTCTTGTTGGGAAGCATGGCCCCTAGGTGCACAGGCTTCAGTAGTTGTGGCGCGTGGGCTCAGTAGTTGTGGCTCGTGGGCTCTAGAGCACAGGCTCAGTAGTTGTGGCGCATGGGCTTAGCTGCTCTGCGGCATGTGGGATCTTCCCAGACCAGAGCTCGAACCCGTGTCCCCTGCAATGGCAGGCGGATTCTTAACCACTGCACCACCAGGGAAGTCCCTCCACTCTTAAATAATTTTTTTCCTTCATGGTTTTGTGTGCATGTGGTACTTAAGCATTTCTTCATCTATATTCTTCGTAGATGAAAAGTTGGTAAAAGATCTTATTATGCTAGTAGCATTTCATACTCTTGATTATTAATCATTCTTAAACCTCATCTTTATCTGTTTCTTTAATCTTCTTCTCATGTTTAATTTTCCAACTATCTTATCTTCATAACTCAGTGCAATTCTTCCTTCGTAACAACAGAAACCCACATTGGAGTGTTGGCCAGTGTATTCGATTCTTTCTCTATGGTGTTTCACTGACACTTCCTGACAGTTCCATGAATGGGTTTGTTATTCCTATTTACAGATAAGTAAACTGAGGCTTGGAGAGGTTGAGTAACTTGCTAGGAACATACAGCTGGGAAGTAGCAGAAAAAGGGTAGACCTCACATCTGTACTTACCATTATGCCTCTAAAACCTAGGGCTTAGGTCTAACCACATCTGGTTTGGGATATGGTTATGGAATTAGCAAGAACTGATGTGACATTTTTGTTTCTATAAAGTACTGTCACAGAAGGTAAAAACAGCAGATGAATGCATTATAACAGTCATATATGACTAATGTTCCATTAATGATAGTTGGGGGGGGGTAGGGCGTGCAACACACAACGTGGCAGATAATGAGAACTACACAGTGAAATGATTTAAAATACACTGTATGCGTTAAGATGAAATTTAGGATGAGCTTGTGACTTCGGAATCACAGTGAAAAACTAAGTTGTGGTGAAAATGCAAGGTTCTGATCACTACTCAGCAGATAAGTCCTCAAGGGAAAATCAAAAATATTTTTAAAAATTTTAATCTCCTCAAAATATATCTTTTTTCCTCAGATCACTGCAGCAATCCACAGTTAACTGAGAAGACAAAGCATGTAACATGTTTAGTCAAACAAGCATGTGATCTTTATTCTGAAGATAATAGTTAGTTTAATAAATACCACTGACAAGATTATTTCAACACCTAGCAGACTATCAGCTCAAGATCAAATGACCTTCCCTTAAAATCAAGCTCAAATTGATCCATTTTAGAAGGTAAGAATCACAAAGTGATTAGGAACATAGGTTTGAACTTAAAAGAGGACAAGATGGCAGTTTGAACACATGCCCATCTACCAAAAAGAATAGGAGGGCTGCTAGAAACTGTAATAGAAAAAAAAAAAAAAACAACACTCAGGATGTGCAGGGTGACAGTAGGAATTAAGACTTGTAAAGTCATTTGGCCACCACCTCGTAGCTTTCTGGAAATCATGTTCAAGATTTTTTTATGCATGAAGGATAGATGGCCACCGCTTTGAAAGCTCACCCGTTCATGCTGTGCCTCTCTGTAAGATGTAATGTAAAGCTTCTTAACCAATACCCATGATGCATCATTTTATAATTTTATAAATTTAAATACAGGCTCAAGTACTTTGATTTGTACTTAAGGTTTAAATATAACTTTTAATTTCAAAAGTAAAGACAGCTTGTATATCCAGATCCCACTCTCACAAATAAGAATGCATATTAATCTTTTAGTTTTTAAGATGAATGCTTAGCTCTTCTTGATGCAAAATTAAAATTAGTGAGCTAGGGTTAGGTGAGGGGTGCAAAGCATACGTATAAACAGAACACTCTGTAACATCTGTCTTATCAACAATGTGATTCAATTGTTTGAAATAACAATATGTCTTTGATGTATTTTCTCTTAATGCTGGGTTTGGAAACATTGATGATAATTAGAACGAATATGTTATTTTAAATGTTTTGTATGAGAAAATAATTTCATTAAATAAGACTTGGCTTGACTTTAAAAATAATGAAAAAAAAATCACCTTTCAGACCTAGAATAACTGATGTTTCTACTTTAAGAGTAGAAATTGGCAGCCTTTGAAAAATCCTTATCTTTGCAATTTTTATTACCTAAGTATTCAAAAATATCAGTTACATTGTGATCAGGGCAGTTTAATGACATCTTTGGCCAAGGTATTACCTTCATACGTGCTGTGTTGGCAGCCCTAGCTCATCAATATGAACATTCCTTTGTATTTCATATTTAAATATAATGATGTATAAATACTCCATTATATAGTAGATGTATGTAGATGTGTCAATTTAAACTCAAACATACAACTATACCATCTTTCGTGAATTAGCAACAGTCAAGTGACCTAATCCTGATGTCTATTTTGAGACGCATATTTCACAACTATTATGTAATCACACAGGGTCATCACTCAGGCCAAATAAAAAGACATCCAAAAAAAACAATACCAGTAAATAATACATGAAAATAATCCCATTCAATTTAGCTGATGAATTCTGTTATCTCAAATGGAATTCAGTCTCTAACAGCCTGAGCAAGCTTCACAGTGGTTCTCGGACAGAAGTATTACCACTTCCTTCCCTGACATTTAGAAAAGTATAGGGTGTGTTCTTGGTTGTAACAGTGATACCAGGGACACCACAGGACCACATAGTGGCTGCCTGTAAGCCTTGCCTCTTGCTCTCTCACTCATTCCAACCACACTAGCATCCTTGATGTTCCTCAAAGATATCAGAAAAGCTTCCATTGCAAGATCTTCATACTGACTGTTCCCTGTTCCCACAATGTCTTTCCTATACATCCCCATGGCTATTTCTTTCACTTTCTTTAGGTCTTTACTCAAGTCACCATCTCAACAGGGCTGTCCCTGTCTGCACTGTTTAATTTTTCAAAGCCTTATCTCCCCACCACACATACAAAGGCACACTCACCCATAAATACAAATTCTGCAAACCTCTTACACTGCTCCATTTTTCCTGTAGTATTTATCATCTCCTAATGTACTCAATACTTAGTTTGTTGATTATCTGCTTCCCCAACTAGAATATAACCTCTTTAAGGGAAGGAGTTATTTCTGTGTTTTACTCAGTGCTGTATCCTAGGGCTTTGTACAGGACCTAGAGTATATAGAATAATATTTTTTGAGTGGAAAAATGGGGAACAAGGATGTTAAGTGTTCTGACAGGGATGTCAATTATACCTCTGTTGCTAACTTACCAATATCTGCAGTAAGAGGTGAACGATGCAAACAGCATGAAGGTTACAGAGCTAATTCTATCTTACTCTGCATCTAAAAGTAAACTATGAAGCCTAAAACTCATCTTTTATAATAGGACTACTGGCTTACAAAAGGATTTTTACAGAGCATAAATTTTACTTATTATTTATAACCCCCCTCCTTAAAATTGTTTTCTAATCATTCTTGATTAAACCTCTTCTCATTCACCGTACTGGTTCCATGTGATATAACCACATTAAAACTCTTTACATATTTTCCTTAGTTATTCAACTATGGTGAGTACATCAGTCATAAAAAATTTGAGAAATAACTTGCCCATAGTTCTCCCCAAATTTCCTAGACTACTTTATTCTTTATATAGTAAAATATTAATACCTTTGTATTTCTACAAAATCAATTAGAAATATAAGATTCTACATTCATTATTTATAGAAATGAAATATCGGCACTCAAATATTTGTTAAGTGACTAAATGGTTTCATTTTTAAACTGTTAAAGAGATGGCAAAGCATGTAATCATAAATATAAATCCCAGACTTATCCACTCAGCAAGAACACATTGTGGAAAGAAGGGATTCTTGTAGCTCAGAAACTTTTTCATTTTTTTCCCTAATCAATGGCCACAGAAAATACTACTTGCTAAGTTTTAAGACAATTCAATAACTTATTGTATTATTTCTTTCTATCTCCTAAAGCACAGACATCCCTCAGTGGATATTCACTTGTAATACTTACAGGCTTTAAAATTATGTTCATAGTATAGTAAAGCTGAACTTCTCACCTGCAAAACTAAATAAACCTGCCCATTGAAACCAGTACTCACTTTTAGTGTTAGAAGTTATGATTGTTTTTTCATTCACCTATCTACCCCCAGCCCCTTCCACTCAAGCAAAGGCACAGGTATTAATCACTTATCTTATTCAGTCTAATATGCAGCTGTTGGTCAGAATTTGTTTTTATTGAGTGGTTGATAAACACAAAATAAGTATCACACTCAATGCCATAAAGTATTTTAAAGTGTTAACAGTCTTGATTCTATTTTTTTTGATGAAATGTGAGCAATCTCTCAAAGGACATTACTTAAGAGATTTTAAAACCTTTTAAAAATAAAAAAAGAGAATAGTTTAAAAAATGGTATGCACCTCTGTTAGAATTGCTATAATAAAAACATGACATTGTTTTAAAAGTTTTCAGAAATCAGAATCAACTAATGATGTCTAAAACTTCCTTTTTCCCCTTGAAGTTGCATGTTGGGATCCCACAGCATAAATGAGATGGGGATTTATTTTTTCTTGGTGGTATTTAGATTATTATTATATGTAATCATCAGCACGTTTTATGACATTCCTTGCCCCATTACTAATCCATGTCATATTTGATATTTATGTTTACTAAAACTGATTTTCTGTTTTTATTAATAGGATGGGTTTACTGTAGGCAATGCTTTACCGAATTTGTAATAACAATTTTACTTAAATATGGCTTTGGTGTACTCCTCTGCACATAATCTTTGAATTCTTAAGAGTCTTTTATTTTCCCAGTAGCCCAGTTGGAGAGTTTTTAATATTACGTTGAATCATAACAACACACGCTGGTTAGAGTCTAACTTAATACATGCAGCTTAATGTTAATTTTCCAGCTTCAAATCAGAGATCTAACTATTACGAGATGATTATTTATCTCAAGTGTGATTTTGTTTTAAACCAGTAAAGTCCACAGCTAGATAATTTTGCATCATAAAAAACCAACAGTATGGACTAAAAGAATTCAGCAAAAGATTTGGAATCTTTACATAACTAAAAAAATTTTGTTGAGAAGAAAAAGGTCTATCAAGGAGTTTTGATAGTCTAGAGCAGAAAGCAAAAAGGGCACAGGTGAATGCCCAAGTGACTGATGTGGGATTTATAGCAACTCTGTTTGTAATATAGTAAATATGTTTGATGAATATAATAAAAGGGTATGTTTAGGTCCTAATTCCTTTAGGGAAAAGTTATCCATTCATATGGATAATAAGGGGCAAAAAACCTCAATAAGCAAAAGAAATTGCTTTAAGATAAGAAACAAAACTAAATGCCACATATCTGGCTTCACAATGTAACTTCCACTCCAAAGTAAATTTCTTATAAATACCTTGAAAAGGGGAACATACAGTTAATCATCAAAACAAGTATGCAATGATGGTAGAAACAGAAATAGAACAGACAGTATCAGAGCTAAGAGAAACAGAATTGGGTGATAAAAATCACAAGAGAATAAATTTAGGCATTCTACAGTATTATAAAAAATTGTCTTTTCTCTTAGAATGGCGAACACTCTATAAGAATAAGTCAGTGCTATAGTTTACAATACTAAGGAATTAGCTGGCATCAAGCATCTGAATTTTACAAGTTTCAAAGTGTGCCAAACTACGGTGATCTGGTGAAAGTAAATTATGACAAAAGTCGATGCTCATTCTAAGGTTGTATAGATTCTAATATCTGTATGTGCAGCATGCATACATACACCTACATCTCTTTAGATGCTTACAAAGGGGAATGCCATGAATCAGTAGGAGTCATCGCTTATGTAAACCAATTAAAAAATTTTTTTAAAGAAACATGGCTAATGTAAATGCTGTTTCAAAAAGCTATCTGGTCGATTGATAGAATATTGCTATTTTTACTTTCCTTGTTTTCAAGATCTTGTTGTATATTTACAATTCATATATTTTAACAATTATTGATGAAAGTGAGAAATGTTAGCTAGTGTCTGTTTGGAAGGTGGGATGAGGTTACAGTGTATAATTTTGAAGGATAGAAGACATTCTCATGGGAACTGGGAAATGTTTTCAAACCAAATACCAAAATAATATTTCAATGACTCACAGTGTAATGAGAAAAAATACTGTGGTCGTTTAGGCTGGTGCAATTCTTCTTTAAGCCTATATAATTTTTATGTGAGGCAGAAAACTGAACTACATAACACATTTCTACAATGCATATATGCATCAAAACCATTTACAAAATTACTACTTTCAGCATATTTTTAAAATGAGATTCCTTAATAAATTATGTTTATGCAGTCAAAACAACATTAAAATTTATTATTAGTCACTTAATGGAAGTTAATGGTGAGTTTATAAATGAAGTGCTGGCTTACTTTGATATACTCTAAGAGCAACCAAAAATAGAGATTCTTTCCCAGAGTTCTATGTATTTGTAAAGTGCAAAATAAGCAGCTTTGGCAATTCTCAAATGTAGTTCTTCCGGATGCATTTAATCCTAAATATACTTGTAGGAACAGAATGTTTTTCTGCTAAGTCAGGTATGTCTAACTTATCCATCTTATGCGTAAAAACTATCCTGACTGAAGTATTCCGTGCTTTATGGAAAGATAAAAAAGAGTAAAGAGATAGAAACAAGTGTGAAGTATTCTCTGTATTTCTAATATTCTTGGTGGGGGTTATTTCCAGTGACAATATCTCAAGTCTATAAAACAAACCAAAACAAAAAGGCACAAAACTAAAATAATTAGTTAAATACTCACTCACTGAAAGTGGGTGTATTACAGAATTAAGGACAGATATTGTAGATAAATTTACAAATAAGAAATTCTCTATGTATTGATAGATAGGATATTTTTAACAGAGATTGTTGCAGAGGTTGTTGCTCAGGAAGTCTAGGGTGGATTGACCCTTTCTTCCTAAAGCAAGGGGCACTCTCCCAAAGTACTGTACAAAACAACATTATCACTCCTGATTTGTACCAGTCCACGAACGCTATATAGTCTAAAATGTTTGAAATAGAATGCAATAATGCTTTCCTATGATAAACAGAAAAATGGACTTAAAATTACAATATTTTATAAAGCTATAAATAAGGTAAGATAATTTACAGGGAATATAGCAGTATTTTTCAGAGACCCTAGAGTCTAATACACTCAGATGCCAAAATATTTCATAATACTAAGAGGAGCTTAGACGTTTAAATATGATAAAAGTTATGACTATTATAAAGTGTTAAGAAAGCTCAAATGAAGCTCTTAGGAAAAAGAAAGTTTATTTGGGAGGAGTTTCATTCCATATAAAAGATTAATTTTTTGGAATTTAAAACAATAAAAGGTTATATTTCAAATAATAATGTACTGCTTTCCAGGGGAGATATTTTCAAACGCCTAATGTTAAAAAGATGACAGAGCAGGAAAAACAGAATGAACACGTCAGTCAGCATTAAGAAAGAATCTGTGCAATTAACTGTCAGATAAAATAACATTAATAATGTATTTATATTTACTTTTAAGGCCATAATTATGTCCTAATATAAAGTTAACCTTATATAAAAATTTATAAGTACCAATTTTGATCAGTGTGAAATAAAGTTATAGCCAGGTTAATGCTCTATGTAGCATTTAATTTTCTATTGTAAAATCATATTATTATATACTAAAGCACATAAAATTTGCAATCAGCATAGAAGCTTCAAATCCTTTTTGTTAATTGGCAACTGTGGTAGAGCATGAAGCATCGTTCTTTCCCAGTACTTTCATTTTAAACAAATCATCCTCACGTATAAAAATAGCAAATTGCATTAAATTTTATATAAGATGTTTTCTGTTTCTCATATAGAAGAGCTGTATGCAGCTTCCATGGCAAGTATCACAGCAAACAGCTTTGAGTACATTCTCTGGTAAAACACCATTCATAGAGATACAAGATACAGCCTTCGTCGACTTACTGCTTAAAATATACTACAAGTAAGAAAATGCAGGCTTAAATTAAAAAACTGACAAAAATGGTCCAACAGCTTAACTGGTAAGTTCTGATATTCTACACTCTCCAAATTGAGAAGTAAAGTATTTTGCTGTATCTCCTAGTTCTGACTTTGTAACACTTGACATAAAATCTTAATTCTAAAACTGATGATACATTAATAGCTACTTTATTCATATTTTCCAAACTCAAATCAGAATGCTGGTTTAGCAGTAGCTACATAGTCCTGTAAACATCATTACTAAACCTTGACTAGTTTTACACAGTAATTGCTAATCTACTTTATGCATTCTCTGGTTCAAGGCACAAAGATGCTTCCATATCTACTTTGTCATAAACAACTTTTAAAAATAAAAAAAAATAAATGTGTTGGATACATTTTTAACAGATTCATTTCTAGGTCTTGGCATATAAATATTAGTGGGCAGACCAACTTCATAGTTTAAGTCAGAAAGCGTGTTTAATAGAGGAAGTTTTAAAAAAATCAATCTTTCTGTTCCTTTTTCTAATGAATTTCTGAGGATGTAAAGCAATCTTAAAAACTGGCAAATTCCCTCTCATCAGACAGGTGTATCTAATATTCTCCAGAAAATTAAAAGATATTATATCAGCCCTGTTGTGGAAAGGGAACTGTTAAGATTTGAAACTCAGTAACGAACTGTAAGAATCTTTTCTTTTTTGTAAATATAGCTAATTGTGCCTCGAAGGAGAAAAAAATATCTGAGCAAAATCAAATTTACTGCAGTAATAGCTTCTAATACCCTAAAGAAAATATCTTATGATTTAAATTCTTGTACTCATCATTCAAAGAACTTGTAAAAACATGTCACCACTATCACTACTCAGAATAAGGCAAAATAAAATGTTAGAGCTTCAAGATTCACTGTTCAGCAATAAAAGTGTGTTTTGTGTTTGCTTTTGGAAGGAGAAGTTAACTAGGAAGTTAAATACAGTTGGCAAAAAATATTTCACTCTTCTCTAGATATGAAAAATTATCTGGCCCAGGATAATATCTATAACCCATAATTTACTGGTACAGGTAAGCAATTTTTTCTTTACCATTTTCCATATTCTTACTTAGATGCCTAGTAATTTAGACAGAGAAACACAAACCTGTAAATTATTTATGGCTCGTTTGTGCCTCAAAGATATTACATAATATCCGAAGACCCGAAAACCAAACTAAACTACTTTTTAATAGGATTTAAATGGTTAAGCATTGGCTGTGCAAAACACAAGAAGGAAATGTACTGAACTAACAGGGAAATGAGAAAAATTATTTTCAAAGCTCGGGAAAATAGCCACAGAATATTACTTGTTCACTGATCATACTGCAGATTTTGTGTAATTAATAAACAATTAGATAGTAACAGTTTGAGGTGCACCTCCCTTTTTCCCTTAGTTAATTTTTGTCCATGACCCCAAATCATGCTTCTCATAAGGCAGGCATCCAATAAGCATTTTTGAATGCCTGTTTATACCCATTCAAAGAAATTAATTGGTAAATAAAGTTTGCCTGAACGTATGTGCCTATTCGACATACAGAATCAGACTATTTTAATTTGCCAATC
Organism: Stenella coeruleoalba; assembly: GCF_951394435.1. Lineage (NCBI taxonomy): Eukaryota > Metazoa > Chordata > Mammalia > Artiodactyla > Delphinidae > Stenella > Stenella coeruleoalba. The sequence continues at coordinate 88,905,149 of NC_137157.1, read as the reverse complement.
AGACATATGCTTTTAAACCTAGACATAATTTCACTGAGATACACACTTTCCACATAAAACTAAATACCACATCTGCGGCATAATCTATAACACATAACGTGGTGTTTTACACACATACCATTTCCCCGTTTCACTTCTGCAATTTTTAAGTGTTGATGAATTACTCCTTGCCAAGGAAGTCACGTTATATACAACAAAACCTTCAGTTTAAATAAGGGATAAGCTTGCTGTTAACAGCTTAGTTTGAAATGTTAACAACCCTTAGGCTGTTAACATAACAACTGGCCATTAATGTGGTAATGACCAATTTAAGAGGAAATTGTACTCTGAGAAATGAATATATTGGCAATCAGGACCAGGGTTTAAATTTGAAAGAGTATGATTTTTTAAAAATAAGGTAACAAGATTAAAAGTTTGAGCCTATGAGAAATCAAGTAAAAGTTGCATCACAAAAAGCAACGTATAGACTCTTTTAGAGAGAAAGATTTCTGAGATGAAGACTATTTTGATAAATTCCCTTCAACAATACACTTAAGACTATCAAACACCAGTTGAACAACTTTTTTTTATTACCATAAGGAAGATTAAAACAACACAAGGTTACTTTCTCTGCTCTCTACTATGTAGACAACTGCAAAACAGTTTCACTCATGACACATGTATTTCATTGGCAAATTTACATTTCTGATTTAAAAATATCCAGAGATTTCAAGAGACTCTCTTTAAATTTGACTTAATTTTTGTCTTTATTGCTTATTAGAACACTTTAATCTTGCCCAGACTATATAAACTCCTTGTTTGGTTACATGAATCCACTGGAGATACTGCAAACGTAAACAAAAGTCAAAGACAGAGTCCAAAAGCCCACGGCTATTGGTTAGGAAGATAAAGCAAAAGTAGGAAGCAAAGTCACTAAAAGCAAATACAAAGACTCTATGTAGAAATCAGGCTCTAATTCACAATGAGCAGAGGAGAAATTTTTATTTGCAAGAGGAAAGTTCCAAGACCGTAGAGCCTGAAAGAATTCACAGAATAGCTTAATTCTGATTAGTTGTGTTCGTTAGGGAACTCCTTGCCTATAGTCACATTCCATTCCCATTGCTGGCATCTTACATGTATTTTGTGCCCCTGGAACACAGAGAAGTAGTAGCAAGTGGTTATAATTAGTCAGGGGGCTGTCAGATGAAGCGGTCCTAAAAGGGGAGAGAGTAGAATCTGATAAACAGTACTGGACTCACCCTCTTGTAATGACCATTCATCAAACAATATGTTCTTATATATAAACATTGAATTGGACTGAAAATAACTGAATTATATACGAAGCAGCACCAGATTCCCTAGAAAACACCTCCTGAAATGACCAAGGAGTTACTGCTGATTGATAAATTTTGTGTCATAAGGGAAAAAAATTCAAAATGAATCACTTAATGTCAGACTAGAAAAATGATTAATTGTATCAAATATAAAAACCCAAATGATGCCATATATCATTTCTCTAATTTGATAGATCCTACTTTGTTAATATCAGTAATTTGCAGCTGAATGAAGTCACAAAATTCCCTGAAAAGCAAAATAATTTTTCTTAAATACCAGTCCATGTGTTGAGTACTAAACGCTAGGATACAAGTTTAGTCTGCTTCATGGCTTCAGAAGCAAGAACATCTGCGTTGTCCTGAAACCATTCAGATGTTTACAGTTTGGAGAGTGGCTATCATTTCCCCATAATGATGGAGGTCTTTACTTTGTTATTTTCCGTAAAGCTACTGGCAAGACTTAGGCTGTTCGACTTTCAGTGCTATCTTTGCGAAGATCACCTGGAATGCCATGGTGGGTGGAGGGAGGTGTATTCACACTTGGGGAAAGTTTTCAACACTGTACGATAAACACCTTACTAATAAATGCCAGTTAAGAGTTTCAAATTGACTTTCTCTGACAAATCGGAAACAGAAATATCGCTGAATTACTTTGTGCTATACTCAGCCTGACCTTGTCACTTTTGTGCGAATAAAACATCTTGCATGCTGATTTCTACCAAATACATCCTTGATGTGAACTGGCAGTTTCCATACAGGCAGTGGACTAACCTATCCCCAGGTAGGAGCATCAGGTAAGGCAAATAAATGGGAACACTTTGAGATATTGGGTTTTCCTGGCCATGGCTGAAGCGATCATGTGTGGAACAGGCACCTGGCAGCATTTTGAAGGCTGCTAGGTGGACACCTTTCAGGAATAGAGGCTAGTAGGAAGGAAATGAAACCCACAAAGACACTTACAAAGGTATTTTAAAAGGAATCCAGTCATCACTGGTGTGCAAGGCTAATTCCTACCTCAGATAGTCTCTGCGACAAAGGATAAGGTTAGCTTTAGTGTACAGGGTGGAGCCCACCTCTCCCAAACGACAGTCACAGCAGGCACACTTCAGGCAGTCCTCATGCCAGTATTTGTCCAGTGCCTTTAGAAGATACCGGTCCTTGATCTTTCGGTTGCAGCCAGCACAACCTTTCGGCTTGTTGTCTGGCTGGACTGAGAGCATTTGTATACCTAAAGGGAGACAAGAAAAACAAGAGAGCTGGGACTCCAAGAAGGAAGCAGAAGATGTCCAAAGACCTCCACCAAGTTAAATATTTCAGATTGCCTTTTTCAAGGGGTGTTAGACGTTCTTTTTGAGGGCCATACAGATATCGAACTAAATTTTGGAAACAAAAGAGTCTCAAACTTTGCTAAGCCCTTGTTAAACCATTTACGAAGTGACACCTATAAAGTGATAAAACAAAGAATTCATGTTGCACCTGGTAAGTTGATATTATATACACGAAGAAGTTAAGTAATAGTAAATAATTTTATAGTGTCCCCATTTTCTACATAAAGAAGTTCCTTTCGGGAGAAACTATGAGTAAAGGGCTAACAATCTCAAAGAAAGCTGTTGAACAAAGTAGTCTGTGCACAGGCTGTAGAAGTCAAAAATGAGTTTTCCTTTATTGGTTAAAAATTTCACTTAACACGGGCTTGATGGCAGAAGGAAAGTGCACCCTTATGGGATGCACTAACCTCACTTAGCAGTAGAGATGTTTATACTTAAGCAGAGCACAGTCTCCCGAAAGGCCCACCAATGCTATAATACTTGTTTGCCTCCAAAGGCTTCCCCCCTGTGCCCTTGATGTTTCGAAGTATTCATTGTGTTAAAATTTTTTTAAATGTACTTATACTCACAGGCATCAGTCAGTGCTTCTACTAATGGCAGATTACCTAACTCTATACTACATGCTTTTATATAAAATTAAACTATAGGATTATGTAATTTATTATCATAAACATGCACTTATTTATTTTACAAAGGAAAGAAAAGACAATAGAAGACAAAGTCTAAATGTATATAAGGTTACCCAAACATCCATATGCAAATATATATTACATACCTATATTACATACATACTAGACTAGACATAGGGACATTTATATATTTTAGAGACATGTCTCCATCATAAATAAGGAGTCTAGCTGAGTTCTATGGGTGTTACAACCTGACTGAAATTTTTTCAATGAAAGGGTATTTGCCTTTGAGTTTCTTCTCTCCTAAATGTCAAATACCCAGCTTTTAAAAAAGCTGGACCAACTATTCACAGCTTCATATTTACCAAAGAACTCATTTCAAGCAGTATAAAGTACTGTAGACTTCGATTCCAAATTCCTTCGTTTTACAAATTATGATACAGAGGCCTAAGAGAGGTTAAGGGACTCGCTCAAAGCTGAATGACAGTTAAGCACTAGACTTGGTGGCCTTCTTACAGTCCAGAGATCCTGCTGCTAAATTAGGCCTCCTCTCTAAGGCATAAAGTTTTAAACTTGAACATAGAATGACACAAGACACCAAATGCCTGCACTTGAAACAGTCTCAAGTAAGAAATGCCAAGCTCTAATCTAGAGCATTTTCGGTGTGTTTCCTGCTCCAAAATAGCTAAACCTTCTTCAGTTTCCTCTGATGCCTGATGATGAAGCCTGCACCTTCATTATCTTTACAATCTTTCTCTTTTTTAGTCACACTGTTAAGAGACATCAAGGCACCGTACCCTCACAGCAGAATAACTTTTCTAGCTACAAATGATACATGAATTTCACATAATAGTGTTACGATATTGAACTTCCATTAGAAAATAACTTCTCTGATAGAGTGATGGAGCAGGGACTGGCAGTGAGGCGTCAAGATAGCTACTCTTTCTGCATGGGATGCAGAGCCGTGGTCCTCGGAGCTGCAGACTAGCAGCTGGATTTGTACAGAACAGCAGGTGGTATTCCTATAGCCGGCTCTCTGTTCCTTTTCTTTGAAGGAGCTCAGGGTCTAGTGTAGATTAATCATAACCCTTGATAGCTCTGCTAAATCTCATTCTCTAGAACTTCTAACAAATGAAGTGTCTTTGATCAGAACTAGTTACCATCTTCTCACAAGGTTCCACGAGGAACGAATCCCATTAATTACAGTACAGAACATACCCAGGTGCCTCTTAACTACCTACCTGGGGGAGGGAGAGACTGTGATTTACTAAATGACATTCTGGATTTCATGACTGAAAACATCTTGAGATGTATTAACAGTGGCTAGTCTAGTTATCCAATTTATAAGGCTATTATTTTTTTATACCACCAAGCTGAAAATTTTCTGTCCAAATCCTTCTTAGCTGTAGCTAAGCTCTGTTTCTCTGAGTTGTGTTACCATCGTCAAGCGTGGAAGGTCACCTATCTTTATTCACAATGCTTTGCAACCATGACAGGGGGTACCAACATTTGGGACAACTCTACCCTGCTTGTCTTCACAAAATGTTTTTTGTTGTGCTGACATTTTAATTTAGCACTCAGAGGCCAATTAATATTTGAAACTCTTACACTCTGTCTGGCCTTGGGCGTAGAAGGAGTTTGATATTTTCTGCTCCATCCTGGTACCTTCCTGCAGAAAACATCATCCCATTGCTCTTGAAAAGGAAACGTTTTCGATACTCTGCAAGTTAACAGTTGTAGAAAAAAGAACTATTTTGTAGTCACCACGTTGCCATGTACCTAAACGGGCATAAAGCAGTCGGCAGCCTCTCTTCAGCATCCGGCAGAACGCGTCTGGGTAGAGTTATGTGTTCGGAGCTGAGAAACATTTCACAAGTTGCTTATAGCACATCAGGACTCATAACTAGTTTTAGATTGGCATGTAAATTGTTCCGAGGGAAATTCTTATTGCCTCTGAGACCCTGCCATTCTGAGTTATTTGACAGTTTAAGGGAAATCATAATTAAAAAAAGACATAAATAATAGCCCGTGCAGTGTGGTGTGCAGAAATAAGTAGAACCATTTCATTTAAACTCTGGTGAGCTTTTAATTGCCTGGATTGCATTGTGAGGCGGCCTAACGGTTGATTGCCTCCATTATGTTCCCTTGTTCTGTGCCATTCATCCGCGCAGTCTCAGCTTCAGTAGTTAACACAACAAAGTAACCACAACTCCACAACACACAGGGGCTTAAAAAAATAATAATCATGATAAAAGGTTTGCAGCACTTAGACCCAGTCTTTCATATTTTTGGACTAACTACACGTAGTGAATGGAAAACATTTTGTCCCCTTCGGAAGATTCACAGAGGACAATTTGGGAGAAGGAAAAGGAAGAGGGAATACATAAAGGGGGTTGGCAGAGATGAGGTGCCTCAGGAAGATGCGAAAATGGGAATGCAGGTTCTGCAGCTGGGAGCAGTGACACAGATTAAAAGAATTTGGCCAACACCGGCCATTCGATTGCCAAGAGGTACCAAACAAAAGATTTTCTCTCCTCCTGCCCATCTTCATCCTCTCCCCAGCCCCCAGCCCGGACTGGAGAACTGGATTGGGCCTAAAAGCTTGTTTCTCTCTGTTCACTGGCCCAGAGCATCCCTACAGGCTGCAGCCCCCTAAGGGACAACAATGCAAATAGATGTCCCCAGATCTCAGGCGCTGGAGCTGCTTAACTCTGTTCTGCCCCTTCAACTCCCAACCCCCCTCCCCATCCTACCACCCCCCCCCCTCCCCTTTCTGAGCAATGGAGCTGGGAACCAATTTGATTCCCTTTTTCTCCAATGCAGCTGCAAGGCTCAGAGATACTGACATTTTTCCACTCTTATCAGTTTAATTACAGTTACCATGGCAGCAAAGTGCTAGTGCTTGGCAAAGGCCAACAAGAGATTTGCAAGACTGAGTTCAATTTTGATGCAGCTCACATGCAAAATAAAAAAAAAAAAAATAAGAAACATACATACACTCTAACAAAGAATCCCTTGAGGAGTTTATGCTCCAGCCTTTTGTGGTTGTGTCTTTGCAGCCACACAGGGATGATTTGCAAAGAATGTAGCAGTTTTTGTTGCACCTAGCAAGATTAATTGGTTTAAGCAGCAGTCTTTCAAAGCAGTTACAACAATAATATTTCGGATCTTTTCGAAAGACACAAAAGCAGCGGAAGAGCAGGAAGGCTTTGGAGTAGCCGAGAGTGCCGAGCGCCGGCAAAGTGCATCTATGATAGATTGTAACCTTACCAAAACTTTTCTCCTTTTTCTGCATGAGTTGATTTAGGCGTGCCTGAGTTGCAGCGGCTTCGCATTGAGCGCCCAGCCCAAAGGTAGAAGTGGAAGGGGGTCTCTCGGTTTTAGCTCAAGTGCGGACCTGGTGCGCAGCCTACACCTCGGAGGACGGACTATTGTGAAGCCACTTTGGGAGCGGGTCGGAGCGGCGGCGCGGGGGGTGGAGGAAAGGACGAGGGCGGCCAGACGAGACACGGCGCACACACGGAGCCCCTCGCCGTGTGGCAGTGTGCAAAATGATGGCGAATGACAAAGCCACATGCTTCCCTAACTCTGCCCGTAATCCTAAAATCCCAGCGGCCCCTTTTAGCGTCGTGGTAACAAATGGATTTGATTAAACTGTCACATGCAGCGTTAGCATAGCATATCATGTTCAATATGAAAAAGATCATAAATCTGACTTGTATTTCATAACAGCAATCTGGGTAGCCCCCATAAACATGTGCCGCAGCAGTTTGAATCTCAGCCTATTAGCACAGAGGCACCTTGCCCCACGGAACCTCTCTCTTCTCGCCACTTCTCCCAACCGCCCCCTCCCCCCGCAGACAGTCACTTTTCCATCTCGTAGGAACGGTATTTCGTTATTATGGCAGAGTGGGCAGAGGCAGAAGTGGCCACCAGAACACAAAAATGGTCATTTCAACTCCTGGGGGAGGGGGGTGATGAATTCCAGCAAGTAAGGGGAGGAGGGTCGGGAACCACCTAAGACTGAATTCCCTTCCTACGGGCCGGGCCAGATCGAACATCTCCTCCCAAACTCTCTCAAGCCCCTGTCTCCCCGGGAGTCGGGGCTGTGGAAATACTGCAGTTCCTCGTGAACTTTGACTATTATCCGCTCGAGTCGTACTTGAGACGTTCCGCGCCGCAGCTGCTCTGCTCTCCCTCCTTCCATCAACATCCGCCCGCATCTATTTCACGTCTCATCATAAAAATAATGAAGCCTCACATGACTTAAACAAAACGGTCTCGGCAGAGCTGCAGCCCGAGTGAAAGTTGCAGTGCGGAGCTGGGCTGCAGCTCCAGTTTATGCCTCATTAGGAGAGGCTGAAGAAGAAAAAAAATCCCCACATCCGTACACGCACGCGCGCACCCGCAGACACACACACCACAAATAAGCCGCCGCGTGTACACCCAGTTGCTGCACTTACCTTCTCAATTAAGCGATACAGGGGGAGGCCGTTCAGAAAGCACAGTGGCTGCTTTGTAGCGCTTCTCCTTGGGAAAGGTCAAAAAGAAGCATTGCTTTGAAAAAAAAAAAAAAAAAGAGGGGGAGGGAATCTCTATTTTTTTTTTTTAAGTTTAAAATAATGAGGTCCTCAAGGATCCGCCAAGTAATGGTGTTGACCGCATCTGAGCCACAGGTGTCCTCCTTTTAGGCAACTGCAGTCCGAGGCTGTCTCTCTCCGTCCTGGCTCAAGACAACTTACCCCAGGAGCACGCCAGGAGCCGAGCTGAAGGAAGCCCCGGCTCTCAGCTGCAAAATGCAATCCCTTCCCAGCCAGACAGAATACAGCCAAAGAAAAGGTCACTCCGTTATTACTGAGCCGGCGGAGCCCAGGCAGCGCTTGTCAAGACCACAGAGAAGCAGCTCCCTTCCGATTTAAGACTATTTACCTCTCGCCCCCCACCCCTCCCCTCTTCTCTCCTTTCCTTCTCTCCCTCCCTCCCTCCCCCCCTCCCTCGTTCGCTCGCTCGCTCTCGTGTGCCTGTTCTGCAGCTCAGTCAAGTACAGCCGCCCTCGGAAAGTGCAAAGCAGCCGCAAGACAGATAGGGCTTTGTTGCTAATTTCCCAGGGTGAAAATGTACAAGCCTGCGAGTGCAGTCAGCACAACCCCACGCATATGCTACTCGCAAACGCTGGGGACGACCCCCAATCCCCCCTCCGCACAAAAAGTGACCTCGGCGGGAGTCGACTCCGGGAAGGACCCTGCCTACCTCCTGGACCCGTCCAAAAGAAGTCCTGCGAAAGAGCTCCAGAGGAAAACGGTAGGGTTCCTAAAATAACAGGGGCATTTTGGAATAGGTGGCCACGTTGAAAGCAAACTGTCTTCCAGTGCCAGTTCTGAAGCTGCCAATTATGGAAATTAAAATAAAAGCAAGGGAGTCAAACTGCTACCAGAATACACTGGAAAAGCACACAACCCTCCCCTTTAAGAAATGTCTGGGGGCGGCTGCAGTCACCCGGTTCTCTGACTTCTCTTAGTGAACTCTCCGAAGTCGCTGCTCCGCAGGGCAGGTCTGCTACACAAGCTGGGTCCGGAGATGCCACACTCCCCTTCCTCCTCTGGCCCAAGAACCAAACTGTGAACTTGTGCCCCATTAACTGATACTGAACATCTCTCCCATCCCTGCTGAACACTTCCTGCAATTACTTGAATTCCTCGCAATTTAAAATTCACAGACTAGAATGGAAAACAACCCAAGAGCACCTAGCAACATGTTTTTAAGCCTAACTTGGTCAAAGAGTGGTTGAGTGTCTCCACCATTACTGCTCAGTCTTCATAGGCTTGTTTTAGAGGCCTTGACAGATTTCTTTTTCCTTTTTATCCTTCAGAAAGGTCCCCTTATCCCCCAAGCTCCTCTTCTCTTAACTT